>NC_089581.1:41830782-42130782 GCF_019320115.1 Miscanthus floridulus
CCAATTAAAGAAAGATCAGAAGCATTGGATAAATTTAAAATATTCAACGCTGAAGTAGAAAATCAACACAACTTAAAGATTAAGGTAGTAAGGTCCGACCGTGGGGGAGAGTACTACGGTCGACACACCCTATATGGCCAAGTTCCTGGACCCTTTGCAAGGTACTTACATGAAAATGGTATAGTAGCCCAGTATTCTACACTGGGCGAGCCTCAGCAGAATGGAGTAACTGAAAGACGCAACCGTGCCTTAATGGACATGGTGAGAAGCATGATAAGTTACTCTACCTTACCGATAAGTTTATGGATGAAGGCGTTAAAAACTGCCATTCATATTCTTAATCGAGTGCCAAGTAAGTTGGTGCCCAAGACACCGTATGAGTTGTGGACAGGAAAGGAACCCTCACTAAACTATTTACGTGTGTGGGGTTGTCCAGCTGAGGCAAAAGTATTTAACCCAAACATAGGGAAGCTAGACTTCAAGACAGTTAGCTGCCATTTCATTGGCTATCCAGAAAAGTCAAAAGGTTATCGCTTCTATTGTCCTGACAGACAAACAAAGTTTGTAGAAACAAGACATGCTGTCTTCTTGGAGGATGATATGATCAGGGGGAGCATGGTAGCGTGAGAAATAAGTTTTGAAGATAAGCGGGTATATGTGCCCACTCCTATGGTTCAGGAGCCATTTTTCACGTTACCTATTGTTGCTGTACCAACAGTGCAAGACATTGTAGTAACATCACCTGCTGTTAGTTCTCCTGTGGCAACAATGAATGAGCATGAGGAACCTATCCTTCAAGATCTCCAAGAACCCATTGTCACACATGAGGAAGAGCAACAACAACCTCATATAGAACAAGCATCATCTAACGAGGCCCCTAGAAGGTCTCAAAGAGTCAGGAGATCAGCCATTCCTGATGATTATAAAGTTTATGAATGTGAGGAATTTCAAATGGAGGGTGATCCCACCTCATTTGAAGAAGCCATGAGAAGCGCTCACTCATCCAAGTGGATTGAAGCCATGGAAGATGAAATGAAATCAATGAAAATCAACAGAGTTTGGAACTTAGAAATAATTCCTAAAGGAGCCAAGACAGTAAGTTGTAAATGGGTCTACAGAACTAAACATGACTCCAAAGGGAATATAGAAAGGTTTAAAGCGTGACTTGTGGCAAAAGGTTTCATGCAAAGAGAAGACATAGATTACAATGAGACATTTTCTCCAGTCTTATGTAAGGATTCTTTTAGAATCATAATGGCGCTTGTAGCACATTACGACTTAGAATTACATCAGATGGATGTAAAGACAGTGTTCCTAAACAGGGATTTGGAGGAAAACGTTTACATGGCACAACCGAAAGGTTTTGTTGTGGAAGGAAAAGAACGCATGGGATGCCACCTGAAGAAATCCATTTATGGATTAAAGCAAGCTTCAAGACAGTGGTATTTGAAGTTTGATAGTACAATAAGAAAGTTTGGGTTTCAAGAAAATGTAGAGGACAATTGCGTTTATGCAAAGTTCAAGAATGGGAAATATATTTTCCTAGTCTTGTATGTGGATGACATCTTGCTCGCTAACAGTGATGTTAATCTACTACTAGAAACAAAGAAGTTCTTGTCCTCAAAGTTTGATATGAAGGATCTCGGTGAAGCTTCATTCGTCCTAGGAATAGAGATTCACCGAGATAGAGAAAAGAGGGTTTTAGGATTATCACAAAAAACATACTTAGAAAAAGTTCTAAAGAAATACAGTATGTAAAATTGTAAGTCATCACCTGCTCCCATAGTCAAGGGCGACCGATATGGGGAATTTCAATGTCCCAGTAACCAATATGAGATCGATCAAATGAAAGCGGTTCCATATAGTTTAGCTGTCAAAAGTTTATAGTATGCTCAAGTGTGTACTCGCCCTGACTTAGCGTTTGTTACCGGGTTGCTTGGCAGATATCAAAGTAATCTAGGAATAGAACACTGGAAATTAGTAAAGAAAGTTTTGCGTTACCTGCAAGGTACGAAGGGTCTCATGTTAACGTACAGAAGATCTGATTCCCAGCAAATAGAGGGGTATACAAATTCTGATTATGCAGGAGATGAAAGAAAGTCCACGTCAGGATACATATTCACTCTCGCAGGAGGAGCTATATCGTGAAAAAGCTCAAAGCAAATCATCACTACATCGTCCACAATGTATGCCGAGTTTGTAGCATGTTATGAGGCCACATAGTAGGTGAATTTGCTAAAGAAATTCATGCCCGGATTAAAAGTGCTAGACGACATACATAAACCACTTAAGTTATACTGTGATAATAATCCAACAGTATGTTATGCTCACAACAATAAGTCAAGTGGTGCTGCCAAACATATTAACATAAAGTATTATGTTGTGAAAAATAAAGTCTGGGATTATATAATTAGTCTTGAGCATATAAGAACAGAAAAGATGCTCGCGAATCCGCTTACAAAAGGCTTACCACCCAGTGTGTTCAGAGAACACGTAGCCGGCATGAGTTTAAGGGAAAGCCTATGATTCCTGGGTAATAAGGGCCTAGTTAAGAATCTATTTCAAAAATAGAGAGGTGTATTGTAGCTGTTTAATTTAATGGCAAGAGACCATGACGATGATGCATGCTCTATGCACTGATCTGTGATGGAATGGGAATAAGAGAAAGTAAGTAAGTTAAGTTTAAGTTATAAGTGAGATCAAAGGGGAGAATGTTAGTTGATCTCCACCAATTGGCCCAACGACCAATTGGGCCCTTGGATCCGCGCCCTGATCGGGGGCGCCCAACCCTAATATAGTCGGTGGGCCCCCGTCGCACAGCGCCATAAATAGGAGGTGGGGGCCGGGGGCGCCAAGCACGAGGTTCGCCTGAGCCGCCTAGCACCCCACCTACAGTCCTAAACCCTAACCGATCACAGAGGGGGCGCTGCTAGCGACGGACAGCGCCGCCACCGCCTCTGCATCTACACCGAAGGGCTGCTACAACGTCGGGCTGCCCTGCGACCTCTACACCGACCCCTGGACGACGCTGCTACTGCACCGCCTCCCTTCGACTCAGCACCGCCAGCGGGTTATCGCCAAGCACTGCGATGGCGAGCCCATCTTCATCCAAGGCGGCCGATGGTTTGCACCCCTTCACCCCTCTCTCTCTTATTATATCTCTAATCCAGTACTCCTAGATTCTTCTAGGACTCACGATTTATTCAAAGTGCAAGTAGACATACTAGATTTATACCTAGAGATCCTACTTTAACTCTATCAGTAATAATAACATACTTATTCCAATAGTGACTCAAAAGACAGCTAGTTCAAGTTTGCCTTAAAACAAAACGTGCCGTTCAATGTACCAAAAAATAATTCATATAATAATAACCTTTTCCAAAGTTTGGATAAAAATAAAGGACGCCATTTTGCAAGTGGGCCCTTGGGTGAAGAAATGGAGCCCATACAATTTTCGAAGTTTGGCGCAAAAAGGACAGGCCTTTTACATTTTGTATATGACACCATGATAGGCCTCGTATTATATACGGCGCTCCGGAAAGAGGGAACCGTGTCCCTCTCTCACCATCCACCTGCCATTATCATCTCTCCCTCCGCTTCTTGCTTGCATCTTGCCGGCCTGCCGCCGCTCCTGTCTCCGCCGCGCTCACAGCTCACAAACCAAAAGCCAAAGCAGACGCCCAGAACCCAACGAGAAATCGAAGTCGACCTCAGCTGCGGGCTGCGGCTGCGCGCGAGCACTCTATTGGAGCGGCGCCGTCAATGGCGGGCCTCGGGTTCGACGAGACCGAGCTCCGGCTCGGCCTGCCCGGCGGCAACAACGCCGAGGATGCCGCCGCGGCGGCGAGGAAGCGGGGTTTCGAGGAGACCATCGACCTCAAGCTGAAGCTGGAGCAGCCGGCGGCGGCGTCATCGGCCGCGGTGCACGTGGAGGAGGAGGAGCAGGAGGCTAGCGACGTCGTCGTCGTCCCCGCCGCGGTCCCACTGTCGTCGCCTCCAGTAGCCACCACCGGCGCAGGTACGACCATGAAGAGGTCGCCGGGCCAGGGCAGCGTGGTCACCGCCGACGCGCAGCCGACGGACCCCGAAAAGCCTCGCGCGCCCAAGTACGTCCTCCTCGCCTATATATTCTTGTTCGTTCTCTCCTCTCTTCGTAAACAGCTATAAACATGCATGGGCATGATTGTGCAATTGTTAGTATTTGCGAGAAACGGGCTCTCATCAAAGTAAAGAGAGGTGAATTTTAACCACTTCGGGTGAGACCGCTATGTATGGATTTCTGTAAAATTTGTGCGCTGTACGCATCGGTTGAGGACTGAATGACACGCAAGGCTCATTTTGGGTCTGCGTTCTACTCCTAAGCATCGGTGCTCATTTGGATCTTGACATGTAGAGACTGGATACGCAGCTTATAGCCTCATACACCCATACCTTACAGTGATGGCGTGGTGGATGAACATTGAACAGCGAACAGCGCAGAGAAAAAGACAGGAGGGCAGCATGTGGGCCTGTGGAGCATGACACCCAGTCCCTAGCTAGTGCTGCCGACATGATTTTTTTTTATATTTACATTTACCAAAAGAAAGAGCCTTTCAATTTCCTGAAAGATACATACTTGTTTATATCATGAATCAGTAACAGAAGCTGTGGAGCCCGAATCTTCAATCTGCTGTCTGTCTGTAATTTCTCTGATGATGATGTCAATCAAGAGCATGATGAGTTCATTCCGTACGTTGTTTGATGCACACAGGGCACAGGCGGTGGGCTGGCCTCCCGTCCGGTCGTTCCGCAAGAACATCCTAGCCGTGGAGTCCCAGAGAGGCGGAGGCGACGACGGCAAGTTGTTGGCGCCGCCGGCGTTTGTGAAGGTGAGCATGGACGGCGCGCCGTACCTGCGCAAGGTGGACCTGAGGACGTACGGGAGCTACCAGGAGCTGTCCAAGGCGCTCCAGAAGATGTTCAGCTCCTTCACCATCGGTACGTACGTACGTACACACACCTATGCATGGTTCATTCTCTCCTGCTTGCATTGGTCGACGACGTTATGAGAGAGCTGTGTGTCTGTTTGTCCTGGCTTTGGCATGGCTGGCTGGCATTGCTCGTCTGTCCCACTCCCACCACGCCACCACGGGCACTTCGTATAACATACGTACGTACGGTGTCAGCACGAACGTGCATGTCACGCTCATGTACGAACGTACATATACCCATTGTTCCAGCTGTACGATAGGATACGACGACGATACGGCTGACAGTACATGCTATGCATGTATGATTGAGTTGCTGATCGATTAAGGACATGACAGATACGTTCGCACATCGCACTGTACATATATATCAAGAGAACAGAGAAGGTTCTCTTTTTTTCTGATTCTGATGAAGAAGAAATACTCTACTCCTACGTGATAATAATGTGGCACTACTGGAATCTCGCATTTTTCTGTGTGTGCGAAAACACATAGAAAAATGCGAATACCGTCAGAAAAATATTTTTCTGACGGTGTACCTTCAGAAAAATACCCACAGAAATATAATGACAGAAAAATTCAATTGTTCTGTGTGTTCGCCATCAGAAACAAATTTTATGTGGGTGTTACACACACAGAAAAATTGCGTTAGCCCAGATTAAATTTAAATGTTGTGTGCGTTGATCCTCACAGAAAAAAAGAAAATCCCGACAGAAAAATAATTTTTCTGTGGGTGTTACACGCACAGAAAAATTGCGTTAGCCCATATTAAATTTAAATGTTGTGTCGGTCTCGGTTAACGCACAGAAAAATAACAGACCACCGACTGAAAAAACCCTTAACCATGCAGCAAATTGGATATAATAATTATATACAAACAGAACAGTAGCAACAACATATTAAATATGGACTGTCCATACTGTAATTTCATCACAACATAATAGATAGCATACATATAAAGATCCAAATGTTCAGCACATTCATTAATGGCATTCGGGCTACGTATAGATGATGTCCAAATGGTCCGGCATGTTCAACATGAATACTACAACGAATTCACAAATGTGGATATCGAAAAAGAAACCAAACTATTTTTTCTTGTTCAATCAATTGTAAACTGCTTCACCTTGCACTCCATCTCTACCTGTAAGAGCAGTCAACATGAATACTGCAATGATTACACAGGAAAGTAGTCATTTCTGTTTCCTAAAGTATCTAGAAAATGGGAATACAGTATGTACCAGCAAAGGGGAGACGAAATCATTGAACTTGTATGTAACTTCCAAAGGCTTTAACTTTTCGATATAAAGTTTTTTCAAGCCATCAATGACAGAAATAACAGCAGTCAGAGGTACCTGTTTACATATAACACCATAAAAGGAAAGATCAGCAATAATGATAAATGTGTCATTGACAAAACTAGGGTCAACTGACATCATTTCTTTATATAGGGAAAGGTCTTAAAATTGGCACAAAAATATCTCTGTTGCTTAATAATGCATAATAGAAACACAAGTACTGAGAGCTATGTTGTCTTACAAACATTTTGGTGGACTATGGGCTTCCTTTTAGACAACTTACATGCATCATATTGTTTCCAAACTCGTTAACAGACAAGATACAATTAAAATAAATAGTGAACCAGCTACAGAAGCTTACACAAGCTAAACAAGTAAACTTGCTGCCTTTTCCTTTTGCTAACGTAAAAAGACAGATAACTGATCTATCAACATATGCTCACTAATGAGATAACTGATCTGAAACAATGTAACAAAAAAGCCTGAGAGAAGGAACTCACTTGGAACAAAGAGGCATGTCTATTTTACATTTTCCTCCACCACACTATCTTTTGGCCTAAGTCGTAGATTTGTTGGTTGCATACCTACATGAGAAAATAGAACAAAGAATTAACCAAACAAAGCAAATGGTTTTAACAGGCAGTTTGACATGTACCAAACTAGTAACATACATGAGGTGCTATACTAGTCAGCGCTTTCACAAAAATATCCAAATTATGGCTAAGAAATAAGACATTGTTTTAATCTGTAGAAGCATATAGACCATTTTATTTTAGAGAAAGACATACAACCAATAGAAAGAGATAACAACAGTCATAAACGTATAATCCATTTGTCCAAAAATTGAATTACACCAACCAGATCAATATAATGATTTTGTTTGGGTTAAAGAATTAATAAGTGCTGCCCCTAGCTGCTACAATTTGAATAAGCTGCTGCTACCATTTGCTGCCCCTAGCTGTAATAGCTGAGCAAGATCATCAGCCAATACTCTCAAGTTACATGATGTCATTTTCATCACAGGCTGAAAAGCAAAGATTTTCATCATTTTAATTCGGAGATAGATGCATGCATCATAATAAGAGCACTTAGTTGCAGCCCAAATTAGCATATCTAATTTTTCTCAAAGACACATTAGCCGGGGCTCAGAAACTAAAGATCTTATATGATATAGTGTAGGACAAGGTTAACTGACAGTAGCCGGGGCTCAAGTTGCATGCATACTTATCCCATGGACAAGGTTAACTGACAGACCTAAGTCCCCAATACCCTACTGCATTGCAACAAGTTTTAAAAATAAACTGCACAGTAGTATAGAACACCAAGCAAACACTAAAGTTGGTCATGCACACATGTATAGGTGGCGACAGTCAAATTGTCACACAAGAAAGAGGAGCCAAACCTGATCCAATCTGAACAAACATTCAAGTCATAACTCTTAGCATCAATCGGAGCATAAAAACAAGCTCAGATACAGGTGTCAGCTTAGCTAATATATTGAATTAAAAAAAGTCATGTTCTTCTACAAATAGCGATGCAAAAATCACAGAGCTCTATTGAACTGAGCTAATAGAAAAGAAACTATTGGTCATTCCAGATCCATTAGAGAGCAGTATGTCAAAAGCACAAGAACTACATACATTTCACCTGGAGCAAAAGAACAAGAGCAAAAGAATTTGAGAAATGGCTCAGATTTACCCATTATCAGCATGACAACTGCAACTTAATTTCACCTGTAACTTAATTTAATTCTCTCTCTAATGGGAATTGAACTGGCCATAGAACTGGTTGCTTGTACTGGTACAAGCCATCCTAGTTAAGCAGCAAACAGAACAAAATATCCCAAGTACCAGCTCATAAGGTGCTAAAGTGCAGAAGTTCTCTAATGGAAACTTGATTCATCACAGCCACTCAAGAGTAGTACAAAACAAAAAAAGTCACAAGGCATAGTTAGGGAAGGAGAGAGCAGCGCGGCACGAGACTGGGGTTTCATATCATCTCAGCTCTGCAAATATCACATATCAAAATGATTGATCAGGTTGATATATGCAAGATATTCAAGATACTGTTTTCATAGCATCTCACCTGAAAAGCAACCAGGGTAACAAAACAAACAAGTTAAAATTGCATTTTAACTTTGCAGTAAAATCTTCTTATTACATTGCTCCAAGGTATGAAAAATTCAGAGATAAGCATTTTCTCTACAAAGTTAGGCGGTCCAGTTCCAGCAAAGAATAAAATATGATGCTGATTCATAGCAGTCATTTGCATGAGAGAAAGGAAAAAGAAAGCAGTGCAAGACCTCACATCATCGCAAATCAGAGTCATATAAATAAAAAGCTGGACAACTTCCCAACAAACCGACTACACCTTTATCAAGTAGTTACTAGAAAATTTTTAGAGCTCTATCATTGCCCAAGACTACTTATAGACAATCCTAGATTAGTTAATTTTATGTTCCATCTCTAGCAAGTTTAGTCATTTTTCACTTTAGGAGTTCAATAGATAAAAAATTTCTGCACATACAGTTAGCTAGCAGCTTGGCATACATCTGATTAAAAGTTAATATCAATCTGCATAATCTGGTTTACAAGAGCAAGTGATTGCAACAATTCTAGAACAAAAATGTTTTGATTCATGGGTATTGGGCAGTGTATTTCTTACTTCTTACCTGAGCATCTCCGGTTCAAATATATTCTACAAAGCTTAGAGAATGCAAATAGATAGGACACCATCAGCTAAAGCAAGAGCAGCAAACAATATCCACAGTTCTAGTAAAGAAAATCAACAACTAGGAAATCGACAACCGTCCGTTCGTTGGAGTCAAGAACAACTTTCTAGGACGGCAGGTGTAACGTCTCGCCTCTCCGAGGTCGGGCCCGCTTACATCTGGCAGCTTCTCTAGGATATAGACTGCCCTCACAGACCAACACAGGTCTTTTCTGCGCACTTTGTCCTCACTCGTGCGCACCCGGGAAGAACTTCCCGGTCGGTCACCCATCGCTCCAGGCCAAGCACGCTTAACCTCGAAGTTATCTGCAGATGGGCTTCCGAAAAAGAAGTTGCAACTTATTGGTATGCGTATCATATTAATCCTGTTAAGCCCTGGGCCGGGATGTTACATCCTCACCCCCTTAAGAGATCGACGTCCTCGTCGATCAATCCCAAGCCAGGAGCATCCTCTCTTGGCCACGTCCGTGTGTCCAGAGCCAGCGCATGTGCCATGCTGTGTGACCACGCCGGATCCACACCAGTCATGCACACCATGCCTGCGCAACTGCGACACACGCGCCCGTGAAACCACGAGAGTCGGCTCTGATACCATTCTGTAACGTCCCGCCTCTCCGAGGCCGGGCCCGCTTACATCTGGCAGCTTCTCTAGGATATAGACTGCTCTCATAGACCAACACAGGTCTTTTCTGCGCACTTTGTCCTCACTCGTGCGCACCCGGGAAGAACTTCCCGGTCGGTCACCCATCGCTCCAGGCCAAGCACGCTTAACCTCGAAGTTATTTGCAGATGGGCTTCCGGAAAAGAAGTTGCAACTTATTGGTATGAGTATCCTATTAATCCTGTTAAGCCCTGGGCCGGGATGTTACAGCAGGAGCCAACATCCTGCGTGGCTCATCAATAACAGCCTGCAACCACGCAATAGAGAAATTAGTCTGATCCGGCAGGGTGAAGAAGGGGGAGGGGAGGGGCGCCCGCCGGGGAAGAAGAAGGGGGAGGGGAGGGGCGCCGGCGGGGGAGAAGAAGGGGGAGGGGAGGGCCGACGCCACCACCACGCCCCGCCGCTGGCCACCACCACCACCACCGCAGCCACCGGCCGGATCCGGGAGAGGGATGGCCGGATCCGGCCGGGTGAAGAAGGGGGAGGGGAGGGGCGCCCGCCGGGGAAGAAGAAGGGGGAGGGGAGGGGAGGGGCGCCAGGGGGAGAAGAAGGGGGAGGGGAGGGCCGCCGCCGCCACCACGCCCCGCCGCCGGCCACCACCACCACCACCGCAGCCACCGGCCGGATTCGGGAGAGGGAGGGCCAGATCCGGCCGGGTGAAGATGGGGGAGGGGAGGGGCACCCGTCGGGGAAGAAGAAGGGAGAGGGGAGGGGCGCCGGTGGGGGAGAAGAAGGGGGAGGGGAGGGTCGCCGCCACCACCACGCCCCGCCGCCGGCCACCACCACCACCACCACCGCAACCACCGGCCGGATCCGGGAGAGGGAGGGCCGGATCCGGCCGGGTGAAGAAGGGGGAGGGGAGGAGCGGCCGCTCGCCGGGGAAGAAGAAGGGGGAGGGGTGGGGCGCCTGCGGGGGAGGAGGGGCGCTGGGGCCGAGGCGCCCGCGGGGAAGAAGGGAGAGGAGGGGCGCTGGGGCCGGGAGGGGAGGGGCGCCGGGGAAGAGAAGGGCAGGGTGCTCAGAGCGTCGCAGGGGCCGGTTTATCAAGTAGGATTTTCGTGTGCGTGCATGTATTTTTTCTATGTGTTTTTAAGGAACCGACAGAATAAGTTTTATTTTTCTGTGAGTGCTGATTTTTTCCGTGTGTGTATTGTCACACACAGAAAAATCATTTAATTATTCTGTCGGTTTTTTCATTTTTCTGTTGGGATATTTTGAAACCGACAGAGTAATCATAATTTTTTTGTGCGTGCCGAAAAAAAACGCACAGAAAATTTCTTCACCCACAGAAAAATGCGAGATTCCATAGTGTGGACGGTCCAGTCTCCAATTAATGTTTGTACGTTTATTTGTTCAGGCAGCTGCGGGTCGCAGCAGGGGATGATGAACGAGACGAAGCTGCAGGCGGACCTAGTGAGCGGCTCCGATGAGTACGTGCCCACGTACGAGGACAAGGACGGCGACTGGATGCTCGTCGGCGACGTCCCCTGGGAGTAAGATAATGAAACCTCTCATTCATTTCACTCGCTAGCTAGCGTGGCTCTCGTTCTTACCATTTTTTACCAATTGCAGGATGTTCGTGGAGTCGTGCAAGCGCCTCCGGATCAGGAAAGGATCAGAAGCCATCGGACTCGGTCAGTAGTCATCACTGCCTCACAAAAAGCTTCACTTACTGTCTGACGTTTTATTTAACACCTGAGAGCTAAGCAAGCTAAGCTAACTAACGACATTCGTGTGCGCTTTGGTTGTCTGCTGGTCTGTTCATTTTCTTCAGCACCGAGGGCGATGGACAAGTGCAACAACAACTGCTGAGCAAGGCATTGCAATGCAAGGGTTCGGTATTATATTAATTAACTGCAATGGTTGGATAATGTAGTATTACTGCTTCTGCTCCTCTCTGTATCATATTGTTGTTTACTACCCTGAAGTTCTGCGCATCTCGTCTCATTGAGGCGTACGTCTTCATGTATTAGTGTATTTCTTTCTCTCTCTTTTTTTACTTTTATTTTAGGGACTTTCCATATATTCCATGTATCATATATTGCGTCGTTAAGTTTCATCTTGTTATATGAAGTATGTAATATACACACGTAACAAAGATGGTGTGATCGATATGTTTGTATGTGCCCTTTTGCATACCGGCCGGCCTCTGGTCTCTTGTCCTTTTAATTTTTCGCCAAAATATTGAATGCCAATACCTGATCTTCAGGGATGTGCTGTTTGTCTAGCACAAGGGTTGAGATCCTGCGTGCTGTTTGCCTAGCAGCCAAGCAAGTTCAATTATCACAAATGCATGCTTCCGTTGCGCAAATGATACATGATTGCACAGCATGAATGCTCAATTATCAAGCTGTAGCTGCCCAACTGGTGTCTGCATTCCAATAATGAGAGGCATTATATGATCTTCTCTGTGCTTTCTGCGTGGCTGCATTCGCAAGAAACAGGCCGGTCAATGCTTGTGGTGCGCACAGCCGCGCATCTCCATGGTTTTAAGATGCCTGTGCCAACTAAAGGAGGGAGCATGCCATGTGCATCCAGGTATATGTATATACAGTTATAGAGGATCATGCTTTTTAAATACTACTACTTACGATTCAGTGGTTAAAGAACTTGAACTTGCATTGTATATTGTTCAGATTCTTTCGTCCATTTGTAGTAATACATGTCAAGCTGCCGACTATGCATGTATAAAGGACCAAAGGTGCATGGGTGGCAAAAGACCATTGTATTCGAAGGTTTCTAGGCCAGCAGAACATTGTATTCGCAGGTCCATGCCTGATTGCTAAAGCAATGTTAAATTACGTCAAACATAATTGCCTTTTGGGATCTTGTGTCCCCTTGCAATGATGACAGAGGTTACCAAGCAATCGCCTGCTTTTAGTTTTAATATATGCACCGAACAATATAGAGAGAGAGAGTAACTAGGAAAGGTTCAAACATGAATCAATTACTGCAACTAATTTTATATGGACTAGCAAATGTGCACATCGTTAACTCAATAAATATATTTTAGAATTAAACTCTGTATCATTGCTAGACACGAGTTATTCTTGTTAGCGTATTATTTCCGTGCCTCTCTAGCTCTTGTGTGTTAGCGTGTATTAGAGCAAGGCTAATAATACAGCTGGCTTGCTGGCTGTAAGGTTTCTTGTAGCCTTCTCTCAGCCCACTCATATAGTAGTTAGCTCTTTATAGTTAATACATGGCCCACTTGTCTCTCTCATAGATTTTCTTGGTTCTTGTGCCCAAGCCGGCTGTAAGCTTACAGCCCGCTTCTCCTCTCTCTCCTCCTCTCTCTCTCCTCCACCTCAGCATTTAGTCGGCTTACAGCCTACTGTTATACTTGCTCTTAGTGCCTCTCTAGCTCCTGTGCCTCTCTAACTCCTACCGGCACCTATACATATGTTCAGTGAGTTATGGAATTCACTCCATCTATGTAACGTTTACATGGTATTAACGTTTACATGGTATCATTCACCACATACGATCCTTTCCACTTCCGCTCCACCGCCCCTTTCTTTGGCTAGGTCTTCTACAGGTATCCCCCACCTCTTCTTCTCTATTCCTGCTCTACTGAGTTCATGCAGTGCTTGGATTTGGTGAATGTGTGTGCCGGTAGCCTTGTGAAATGGAGCTGATAGCCATTGGATGTTAGGAATGATTTTTATTGGGATCCATGTGTTTAAGGTAGGGCATAATGCTTGCTTTTATTATATATTCTCATGATCTACACAATTAATTTTGATTCTAGGCTACTAAAAATTTTGCTCACTGTGTTTATATATGCTCATTGTCTTTAGGCATGCTCGCTGTCTTTTGATATGCACACTATTTTTAGGCATGCTCACTATGATTATACATGCTCACTGTTTTTATATATGACATTGTTTTTAGACATGCTCACTATGATTATATGCTCACTATTTTTATATATGCCCATTGTTTTTATATATACCCATTGTGTTTATATATGCTCACTATGATTATATATGCACATTACTTTTATATATGCTCACTGTGATTGTATATGCCCACTATTTTTATATATGTCCACAGTGTTTATATATGCTAACTGTGATTATATATGCCCACTGTGAATGTATATGCTCACTATGTTTATATATGCTCGTTTTGACAGGCAGCAACTGCTTTGTATATCCTCCTCTCTTACTTCTACTACTTCTACTACTCTTCTCTCCTCTCCTACTACTCCTACTTCTACTACTACTCTCCTCTCCTACTACTCCTACTTCTATTACTTCTACTATTACTCTCCTCTTCTGTCCTCTCCTACTACTCCTACTTCTACTACTACTCTCCTCTCTTCTCCTACTACTACTCTCATCTCATCTCCTACTATTCCTACTTCTACCTTGTGTTTATATATGCTCACTGTTTATATATGCTCACTGTGTTTTTATATATGCCAACTGTCTTTATATATGCTCACTGTTTTTGTTTGACCTCCGCTCCTCTCCTCTACTACTACTTCTACTCCTCTATGTTTAGCAGTAGCTGCTAATTTTTCTTGGGAACCAGCAGCTGCTTTTTTTTGGGCAAACTCTCATCTCCTCTCCCCTCTTTGGCCTATGATGAAATTGTCCAACTCCAGAAATTATCTAGAATATGAGCTGATGATCATGAACTTATGAGGAACTTGACATCATTGCCAGCCGCCCCTACTATCTTTTTTCTATATGCTCACTATGATTATATATGCTCACTATGTTTATGATGCCTTTATGCTTCAAGTTATTGATCAAATGATGTTTGACATGTTTCTGGGGCCTCTACAACTACTACTATTATTACTAGTTTTGTGATATATGGCAGCAGCTACTGCCTGCATATATAAAAATAGTGAGCATATATAAACACGGTGAGCATATATGCTTTTCTTGGTCTCCTTTCCTATCCTCTATGTTTGGGAACCGGTAACTGCTTTTTTTGGCCACTTTTTCCTCTCCTCTATGTTTGGGAAGCAGCAGCTATTTTTTTTTCAACACTCCTCTCCTCTCTCTTTTGCGAATGATGAAACTGTCCAACTCCAGAAATTGTCTGGAATATGAGCTGATGATCATGAATCTTGTGAGGAACTTGGCATCATTACCAGCCGCCCCTACTGTCTTTTTCTATATGATCACTGTTTTTATATATGCTCACTATGTTTATGATGCCTTTATGCTCCAAGTTCATGATCAAATGATGATTGACATGTTTCTGAGGCCTCTATTGAAAATTGAATTTGTGATCTCACCTACTACTAATACTACTTCTCCCACTACTACTACTGATTGATGGCTATTTTCTTCAATTCCACTTATAGGAAATGGGCCCTTGCTATGTTGTTTTCTACGGGGAGAAATCTAGGATTTACATGCCTTGGCATAAGGCTAGTGAACATGTGCTTGGGTTCAAAAATACTATACACAAGAAGTACAACTATGACCATGCACTTAGAGATTTCAATGCCTATGTTGGAGCAACAACTTCCTCTCCTCAGGGTGATTGTGGTGAAAGCATCATCCCTCAGGGTGGTAAGAGTGGTTCCTGGAAGAATGTGGTGATTATCAGTCTGTTGATGATGGTGTTTGGACTTTGGATGAGGCTTTCCATGAGCTGCCAATGCAACTGCAAGACTTAGGCCTGTGATGACACAATTAGATGGTCGATGTAGTTGGATAACACAATTGTATGATGATTTAATTATGGTGTCTGAGGCCTATTAGTTTGGATAACACTAATTGTATGTTGGCAGCTATATTTTGGTTGTAATGCAACTTCACCTATTAATACTACTGTCGTTGTCCTACTATTAATACTACTGCTGCTGTCCTACTACTACTACTCTCCATTGGCAGGAAGCTGCTGCTTTGTAGACCCTCCTCTCCTAGTCCTACTACTTCTAGTCTTCTCTCCTGTCCTCTGCTCCTACTTCTCCTACTCCTCTCCTCTCCTCTTCTATCCTCCTCTACTATAATTGTTTTCCTTGACATAAATTTAGGAGAAGAGATGGTCGAACTCCCTTCGCCGGATCTGCCAGATAATTATGCATTTGATCTGGGCTTCCGACCAACATTGAGGAGGGCAAACCACCCATATCCAAGCATAGTAAGTAACATGTTTTAAAGACACCTCTATAGATATTTTGTTCTAATATATATAATTCTTAAATATAGACAATTCATCCAATACTATGGTTCAGAGAGACAATCTCAAATTTCAGGGTTGATTACATTAATGTTGGTACATTCCCTATAGATGGTGGACTCAAGCAATGTCGACTTGGCTTTTCTATTCTCGCTAGGGTGGGTAACCAACAAGGTATAGTTTTATACATCAAGAGAACGGGCCACACAGATTATCACGACATTAGTGCACAAAAATATGTTGTGCAAGAATGTTTAAGGGCCCTTCAAAATATTGGGTACAATATTCCTACATACTGCTCCACGAGGATTGGAGCTTTGAATGTGGTCCTACACCATGATATTGGACTGTTTTGTGCATAGCTTGGTGAGGACAACATAGATGATGTGGTCAGTCTCATAACTTATATCCATATTAATTGTTATGTCCATATATATGCATGGTTCTGATAACCATATTTTTTCCAATACTTGCAGATTCAAGAGATTGACGTTACATACGCAAGTTGTAGCTTTGAAGCCATTATAAACCAGGTCATGCATTAATTAGGTCATTATAATTAAGAATATGGTGGCCCTGTGGAAACTTCAGAGGAAATCCAGGAAAAATTCTTGTAACTGGGAGGGAAGGGGCTCGACCATATCTGATCGTCGTCAGTAGACCTTGTGAACGATCTTGTCAAGCAAGGGAGAGTGCACTAGTAAATACATTGCACTACATCATTCACATTTTGGCATATGAAATTAGCGATCTGCACTTCTCCGAGTACGTGGTACGACGTTGGAAAATTCTAGAAATTTAAAATATTGTTGATTGTAATGAATTATTATGGTGTGTAATGAACAAATTTAAATTATTATGTGTTTGTAATGAAGTAATTTCAATTATTATGGTTCATGTAAATTATTATGGGTTTGTAATGAAGGAATCTAAATTATTATGGTTCTTATGAACTCATTCATATTCTGGTCAGATTTGAATTTTTAAATTTTAATTTTTTTGGCCAAAACATTGACTATAGGGCCGGTTCTATACCTAACCTGAAACAACCCCGATTTCCACGAAGGGAAATCCACAGCGTCGAAGTGTAATAAGATCGTTGTAGATCATATTACCCAAATTCCAGTCGAATATCACATCCATACAACGATAATATCAGATTACAAATAGTGCGGAATTACATAATTTATTACATCGCCGCATTGGCGGAATCAAAAGTAGCATTCATTCAGAACAGCTTGAAGATAAGATCGCCAAACTCGAGCGTATGCACGAACCCCTCATCTGTCAAACTCCTCGGAGCTAAACTCCTCAGCAGAACCTGTGTGCCAAAATTTATCAGTACGATTTGTACTGGCCACTCCCAACCCTATGAGCATTGCTTTGTGGAAATTGGATGCACATTGGGTAAAAGCAAGGTGAACCTATAAGGCTGGGGTCTCCTATGCATTAGCATATCAGTAAACAATAATATTTTGTCAAGTTTTAACACCATTCCCACACACATTCCACTCCATTCCCTTTCCCGAGCCAGGTTTCGATCCTGGGATCGACATACCACCATCTCCATACCATCACCATACCATATCATCGCTCAGTCAACAGGCCAACTCCCTCTCGGCACTGTCTCAAGACCCGTAGCCCCCTGGCTACGACCGACACTCTCTCACGGGGGAAGAAAAGAAGGACTCATCTCACTATCTAGTTTAAGCGAAACCCAGGAAAGGTCCATAGCCGACAAGTTGACATATGTATCGATCGATCAACCATACACTCTGCAGAGGTTTTACATAACCACAAGATCCGCCTTCCTCGCTGACCGTCGTCAACTAGGCTGATTCCGGCCGCTTGCTAGCCTAGGATAAAGCCACACTACCATTCAGCCCTGGTTCACCCCAAGTCTAGTCTGGGGTGGCTGAAACTATGAGTCATGAGCCGGGTCCCCAAGGTCTCCATGAAGTCTCGGAAGGGTGTGGGGGAAATCCTCCGCGCCCCGTACCTCCTTACACTATCCGCTATCAACCTAGCAGTAGTGGCAATATCCTACCAAGTAGTCCAGCCGTCCCGCACCATATAGGGCGAGTGGTACGTAAGGCTTCCCGGTGAATCTGAGTACTAGTAAGTCCTTAGGGATGACCAAGCCAGAATGTCTCCATCAGGGTTTCCATTTACCGTGCCACCATAGCACCTCCATCCTAGGCTCCACCCGTCACAGGTTCACACCCAGGTCCACCTCATATACCATTTACCCACTATAGGTATCCATTTCCAGGGGTGCCCAGGTAGCATCCCATAGCAAGACTTGCCCTAGGCTCGTCGTATACTCCAACTTGGTCGACACAACCCTCACCCTCCACACACCCAAGTCACACATGCAGCACTCTCCCCATGGTCCGGATAATACCAGTATCCACCACGCACGTAGTATAAGCATAGTAGAAGTATGAGTAATGAAATGTACAGCAGTAAGCGTGTGTCTAGCCCTATAGCAGGGTATGCAGGGGTAAGGTTGCGCCAAGGTAAAGGCTTTCAAGCAAGCATACTACCATGCAAGTCCTAGCATAGTATGATTATAACAGTAAAGTAAAGCAATAGCAGTTCTATATTAGCCATGCGTAATAGGTGCTACGAGATTGGGTGGGATGTGGCACCTTTAGTGTAGTCGTCTCCGTTCTCCTCACGGTACTCACGGTCCTCGTCTGTCAGATTCTCCTCCAAGTCTGCAACGTTT
Organism: Miscanthus floridulus; assembly: GCF_019320115.1. Taxonomy (NCBI): domain Eukaryota; kingdom Viridiplantae; phylum Streptophyta; class Magnoliopsida; order Poales; family Poaceae; genus Miscanthus; species Miscanthus floridulus. The sequence goes on from NC_089581.1 coordinate 41,849,318, forward strand.
GCATTATAGTCGCGTTAGCGACGTCTATAGAGTAGCACAAAGAAGCAATGAAAATTCAAAAGAGTCAAATGCACTCAAACATGAGGTCATTGCGTAGAGCTTGATTTTAGATGAATTTTGGTCCTGGTCTCGTATTTTTCCGAGGTTGTATGAATTAGTTATGAATTCCTGAAGTTTAAATCCTTTCTGAAATTAAATAAAGGCTGAATTAATCCTAGGCTGACATGTGTCACGGTGTCACTGGTCAACGTGGCATGCTGATGTCAGCATGACGTCAGCATGATGTCATCATCTCAGTTCCGAGCTGACAGGTGGGTCCAGGGCTCTTAGGTCGCAGACATGCGGGTCCCTCGTGACGTCATCATGACGTCAGCATCTGACGTGTGGGTCCAGCGTGTCTGTGCTGCTGACATGTGGGGCCAGGTCAACGGTCAACATTGGTCGGTCAACGGTCAATACGTGCTGGGTCCGAACTGGGCCGGTTGGTCTTCGGGTTGGGCCGGTCTGAACCGGGCCGGGCCGAACACATGGCGTGCTGTGGCGCAGCCACGTTACTGCCGTGGGCTCTTATTGGGCTTCATCCGCAGCACGGCTCACACCGTGTGGCTCACGGTGGACCAGCGCTCCTGGTCCATGGCCCTAAGGCAGGGTCCATGGTGGATCGAGCCCATCGTCATTTCTCCTCGGCTCGGCTCATGTGCACCGGGTGCAAGGCTGCGCTGCTCACCTTGCCCCTTCTCCTCTGTTCTTCCACGGCGCGCTCCCACCGGCGACGTGCTCACCGGCAAGCTCCCGCAATGGCTCAGGCATCCATTTGAGGTGGGGAAAAGCCTCCCTGTGCCATGGCGACTGCAATGGTGGAGTCAGGGCGACGGATGGTGCATCCTAAGTCACTGGTCTCGGCGAACGGCGGCTCAAGCACAACCGGCGTGCGGGAATGGCACGGGTGCGGCGGCATTGGCCGGCTCTGTGGTGCCCATGGGCGTCACAATGCTCCAGCGGACGTGTTGGGTAGGTCGAGGGGTCCTCCAGGGCCTCCGGTGGCTTTGGCCACGGCGGACGGCCTTCCGATCTCGTCGGCGGCGTCGGTGTGGGGGCTATGGCCTCGGAGGGCGTCATAGTGGGGCGTGTAGGCTCCTACGGATCCGTGTGGACGCAGCGAGGGCGTCCAGAGCTCTGGGTAGGACTTCCGATTTCTAGGTGGCCGGTAGGGTCTTCCCGGTGGCCACGGCGAAATGGTGATGACGGCGAGGCGCGCGGGTCACTACGGGCTCCGGCAAGGTGGTCACAGCGTGCGCGTGAGTTACCCGTGGCTTCAGCGAACGGAACGGGCGAGTCAAGGAGGCGCCAGGCGCTCCCAGTAGTACTGGCCACGGCGGTCGGTGCTCGGACCGGTGGTCGGGTGCTCGGACCAGTGGTCTGGTGCTCGGCACGGTGGACTGGTGCTCAGAACGGTGGTCGGGTGCTCGGACCGGTGGTCTGGTGCTTGGCACGGTGGTCTAGTGCTCGGAGGTGGTCGGGTGCTCGGACCGGTGGTCCGGTGCTCCGGTGGTGGCTGCGCCATGGCGGCGGCGTTGCGAGCGCGGCATGCGTGCTCGGCTACAGCGTCCGGGGATCCTGGAGAGGCCTACAGCGTCCAAGGGCTCGGGGATGGTCACGGTCATCGTGAGTGTGCTGTGCTGGTGTGCCTAGAGGCTGGGGATGGCCTTGGCCTACTCGCTCACGGTATGGAGCGCCATGGCCGGAGTAGCAAGGTCCAGTGGCGAGCAGGGAATGAACCGGGGCTCACCGTGGGTGCTGTGGAAGAAAGGATGGCGGTGCAGTGTCGAGTTGCGGCCGTGTAGCTCCAGAAGCAGTGCCGTGCAGTGCCGACCCGCGATCGTGATGATGACGACGGCGTAGCCTTCGACTCCGGCGACTTCGGCAGCGTGCGGGGCTCTGATCCTCCTCTCACGATCTCCTTCCCGGCCTTCTACTCTCGGTGTGGTGCGGCTACTGGGCCACCAAGCGGCGGCGGAGGCTGAGGGAGAAGCTAGGGCGCCGGGCGTGAGCGGCGTGCGGGCTGGCTTTATAGCCGAGCACCATGCCTCCCAGGGCGGATGGCATCGTGTGGTGGAGGCGTGTGCATCGCATCAGACGGTGGTGCGAGGTTGCGTGGGCGCGGCGCAAGGGTATAGGGTCATGCCCTAGGCGTGACCCCCTGGCCCGCCCCTGCCACAGCTGTCGGGCGCCGGTCGCGTAGGCGGTTGAGGCATGGGTGAGGAAGACGACACTGTAGATGGGGGGGGTGCGGCTATCATGCGGGGTCCAGCGGGCAGTGGCTGCGAGCGAGGCAGACGGGTGCGCGAGCGTGGGTGACGCGCTAGGCCGGCTCATGGGCTACGTACGTGCGCGCCGGTGCAAGGTGGGCGCGGTTGGGCTAGCTGGGCCGCGAAGCCGAGCAGCCTGGGCTATGAGGCCTTCTTCCTCGTTTCCTTTTTCCATTTTTCTTTTCATCTCTTTTGTTTGAATTCGAATTTGGTTCTAGAATTTGAATTCCAAATTGGTGCACCTAATTTATTGGAGTTGTTAAGCATATCATAACTCAAATGGAAATCCAAATCACATTTTGAATAATCAATGTATGCATCACTTTATTAGTTAGATTTTAAATAATCACAATTAACTAATGACATGCCATGCTTATGTGTTAGCTAGGGTTGGGGTTAGACCTAATGCATCTCTTAGGTTGGGTTACTATGCATGACACTCATCATCACATGGTTGTTCTAAGAAAAATTTTGTAGTTGGTATTTTCAGTGTGTGGATTTTTGGGTTGTTACAGTCCTACCCCCTTAACAGAATCTCGTCCCCGAGATTAAAGCGTAACGTACTCTTCGAAGAGGTAGGGATATCGTAGCCAGAGGTCAGACTCTTTCTCCCATGTTGCTTCTCTCTCTGTGTGATTGCTCCATTGGATCTTGCACATAGGGATAGTCTTGCTTCGGGTCTCTTTGGTATCTCTGCCCAGAATTCTGATAGGATGTTCTTTATACTCAAGTGTATCCTGAATGTCAAGTGTAACAGTTGGGACTGCTTCATCGGGTACTCTTAAACATTTGCGTAGCTGGGATACATGAAATACGGGATGTACACCCGTCAATTCCTCAGGTAACTCAAGTTTGTAGGCGAGCTTTCCAATCCTCTTGCAAATCTTGTATGGGCCAACAAATCTTGGGGCAAGCTTTCCTTTCACATGGAATCTGACAGTTCCACGTAGCGGGGATACCTTGAGATAGACGAAGTCTCCCACATTGAACTCAAGTTCTCTTCTCCTTTTGTCGGCATAGCTCTTGTATCGACTTTGAGCAATTTTCAAATTCTCCTTCACTTGTGCAACTCCTTCTTCTGCATCTTGAATCTTAGCGGAGTCAAAGAATGATCTTTCTCCTGGTTGGGACCACATCAAAGGTGTCTTACAAGGTCTGCCATATAGAGCTTCAAATGGCGACATCTTGATACTAGCTTGGTAGCTGTTGTTGTACGAGAACTCTGCATAAGGTAGGCATTTCTCCCAATCAGAGCCATAATTCAGTACACTAGCGCGAAGCATGTCTTCTAAGATCTAATTTACTCGTTCTGTCTGTCCATCTGTCTATGGGTGGTAAGCGGTACTGAAATCAAGTTTGGTTCCAATAGACTTGTGCAGAGCTTCCCAGAATCGGGACACAAATTGAGGACCACGATCAGATACAATACTAGTGGGAGCTCCATGCAGTCTGAGGATATGCTCAACATATAGATCCGCTAATTTCTCAGCGTTGGTCTTGGTCTTTACTGGTACAAAGTGAGCAATCTTGGTCAAGAGATCAACAATCACCCAGATGGAATCATTGCCTTTCTGTGAACGGGGCAATCCAACTATGAAATCCATGGATATGTTCTCCCATTTCCACTCGGGAACGTCAAGAGGCTTTAGCAATCCTGCAGGCCTTTGATGTTCAGCCTTGACTCTGTTGCAGGTGTCACAACGTGCCACATGTCCTGCAATATCTGTCTTCATGCCTTTCCACCAGAAGTGTTTCTTCAGGTCTTGGTACATCTTTGAACCTCCAGGGTGAATACAGTACTTAGAATCGTGAGCTTCTGACAGAATTTCCTCTCGTAGGGCTGAATCAGAAGGTACACAGATTCTGTCCTTGAACCAGATGGTCCCTTGTTCATCTTCATGGTGGTTGGTCTTGTAGCCTAGTTTCATCAGACCATGGAGATATTCAATCTCCTCACACTTTTTCTAAGCTTGATAGATGCGATCTGTGAGATCATACTGTATGCGGAGCTCATTCAACAAGCCATGCGGTAGTATCTCAAGTTGGAAATCATCGATCTCTTCCTTGAGCTCAGGTGGTACAGATTCAGTGATCAAAGTGTGACAGTAACTCTTACGGCTGAGAGCATCTGCGACTACATTAGCTTTCCCCGGATGATAGTGAATTTCCAGGTCATAGTCCTTGATCAACTCAAGCCATCGGCGTTGCCTCATATTCAAATCTTCTTGAGTGAAAAAGTACTTTAAGCTCTTGTGATCGGTGTAGATGTCACACTTGTTGCCTATCAAGTAGTGTCTCTAGATCTTCAAGGCATGCACAACTGCTGCTAACTCCAGATCATGGGTTGGGTAATGGTTCTTGTGTTCTTTCAACTGTCGAGAAGCATAAGCTATCACTCTTCCATCTTGCATCAACACACCACCGAGTCCTTGACGAGATGCATCACAATAGACCACAAAATCTTTGCTGATATCAGGCAATGATAGCACAGGAGTTGTGGTAAGCTTCAGTTTCAGTTCCTGGAAGCTTTGCTCGCACGCGGGCGTCCATTCAAACTCATTGGTCTTCTTCAGAAGATTGGTCATTGGACGGGCTATCTTGGAGAAGTTTTCGATGAATCGGCGATAATATCCAGCCAATCCCAAGAAACTTCTGACTTCTGTCACATTATGGGGTTGATCCCACTCTTTCACAGCTTCAATCTTGGCTGGATCAACTGCGACACCCTCAGCTGATAGTACGTGGCCTAAGAAGGCAACTTTCTGTAGCCAAAACTCACATTTACTAAACTTTGCATAGAGCTGGTGTTGGGCTAGTTTCTCAAGTACAGTTCTCAGATGATGTTCGTGTTCTTCAGCAGTAGGTGAATAGACAAGGATGTCATCAATGAATACTACCATGAACTTATCCAGATCATCCATGAAAACCTTATTCATCATGTTCATGAAGTATGCGGGAGCATTTGTGAGTCCAAAGGACACCACGGTGAACTCAAACTGACCATACCTAGTCACAAAAGCTATCTTCGGGATGTCATTCTCTCGAATCTTCATCTGATGATAGCCAGATCTGAGGTCAATCTTGGAGAAATACTTGGCACCTCGAAGCTGGTCAAGCAGATCATCAATTCTTGGCAGGGGGTACTTGTTCTTGATGGTGACTGCGTTCAAGTTCCGATAATCAATGCACATTCTCATTGAGCCATCCTTCTTCTTGACAAACAGAACGGGGGATCCCCAGGGTGAAGCACTGGGTCTGATATATCCCTTCGAGATGAGCTCATCAAGCTATTTCTTGAGCTCAGTCAGTTCATCAACTGACATGCGATAGGGTCTCTTGGCAATGGGTCCCGTTCCTGGTAACAGATCAATGATGAACTCTACATCACGGTCTGGTGGCATACCTGGTAATTCTTCAGGGAATACATCGGGATAGTCTCTGACTACTAGCACATTATGAACTATCTTCTCCTCTTTTCGTGATTCTGAACTTGCTTTAAGGGCACATAGGATAGAGGTGGACTTTCCAGACTGGGGTTCACATCTAATAATTTGGCCTGATGGATGGGTCACTTGGACATATCTAGGTGAACATGATATGATACCTCGGTGAATGGTTAACCAATCCATACCTAAGATGACATCTAAGTTAGTGGAAGGTAATAGGGTTAGATCGGCTTTAAAGGTAAGACCCTCAATGGTAAGACTCACACCCTTACAGATGTGGGTGCATTTTAGGTCTCCTAAAGGTGAGCTGGTGATGATAGGCTTTTCACATGGGGTTACAGGCAGGTCATGCTCTCGTGCAAACTTGGATGATATGTACGAACAAGTTGCTCCAGAATCAAATAGAACTGATGCAGTATTGCCATTAACTAAAAACATACCGTACACCACGTCAGGGGCAGTCTGTGCTTCCTCGGCGTCCAGATGGTTGAGACGTCCACGGGTAGCAGATCCCTTGAACTGAGACTTCTGAGCAGCTGAGTTCTGAGGACATTCAGTGGCTTTGTGACCCGGTTGGCCACAAGCGAAGCAGGTGAAAGGCGTATCGCCTGTAGGGGTCGACGCGGGTGCCTTCCAGTTTCTAGTGCTTGGTGCAGAGCGGTTCTATGCTGGGCATTCGTTCACAGAGCGGGAACGGTTGAAACGGTCCTGGCTGTTGTGGTCCTGAGCATAGCGGTCCCGGGTGCAACGATCCTGAGCAGGGCGGGAGTATTTGGCGGTGTAGCCTCCACTTCCCCTACTCGATCCAGGGTTGACATCCCTGTTGTGGCGAGAGCATTCCCTAGATGGTGCATCTCTGCGGAACCTCTTGCGATCACGACCACGGAGAGACTCCTCAGGCTTACGCTTCCTCTCCCTGTACTCTTCTCCCGCTTTAGCACGGTCTTTCTCAATCTGGATGCAGCGATCCACCAGAGCACGCAATGTGTTGCTCTCAATACCGCCAAACTTCAGCTTGATGTGCGGGTTAAGTCCCTTGCGGTAATAGTACAGCTTCTCCTTCTCAGAGTTCACAACATAAGAAGGTGCATAGCGCAAAAGGTTGGTGAAACGAGTGGTGTACTCAGTCACCCTATCCTTTCCCATCTTGATGTTGCAAAACTCCTTGGCTTTGGCCACCATGATACCCTTGGGAATGTGATACTCAGTGAATGCTTCGGTGAACTCATCCCATGAGATGTTGGTAGGGTCCTCATGGGAATCACTGAAACTATCCCACCAGGCACGTGCTGCACCTGTGAGCTGGTGTGTGGCAGCTCCAACACACTCATCGTCTGTGAAAGTAGTGAGGTTAAGCTTCTTCTCCATCTCCCTGAGCCAGTCATCAGCTACAAGTGGGTCAGGGTCGGTGCCATCATAGGTAGGTGGCCTTAGCTTCAGGAATCCTTCTAGCTTCCTTTGGAAGTCGTTCTGCTGACCTCCCTAGCGACGGTTTGCTCCTTCAACAAGGGCTGCAAGAAGCTGGGTCTGTTGTGCCATCACTTCTGCTAGATTCGGTGGTGATGGTGGAGGAATGTTCTCCTCAGGCGGCGGGGTATTCTCCAGGTTGAAGGGTATCCCACCACGTCCATGGCCATGGCCACGGCCACGGTTGTTGGCACCACGTCCCCCATTTGGTTCAACTGGTTCAGGGGTGGGCGCACGTCCACGGTTCATTAGGCGATTAGAACGGCGGTTCGACATCTGCAACGTGGATCATAGAGAGTTTAGTGCTCGTGCCATAAGTGCATATAATTTAATATGATTACATGATTTTGACGATTTAAAGAAAACATTTACACTATCCAACACTCATTACAAAGAAGCAATAAGATCCATAAGATGCAATAAGATCCAAAACATTCATTACATGTGTTTCATTACATAACATCATCTCCAGTAGCTACACTTGAAGATGTGCGAGAATCGTACTACGCATAGCGTCTCAAAATACATCTCATAAGGGGTACATCATGGGGTACAACTCATGGTAGCTACTAACACAACTCATAACCACGCACAGTCATCTACTCTAACTCGTACACCGTAGCTGGGATACGGCTGTTCTTGATCTCGATCTCCTCGTCAGACTTATGAAGTCGGGACACGTACTTATCCTGCTCCAGTAGGTGAATAGCTGAGACACGAAGGCATCTATCCTCCTCAGCAAGGATAACTCTGCCGGCTGTGAAACTCTGCTCACTAGGGGTAAGGCTGAGGTCGAGGGCCTGGGGAAGTAGACGGAACTCGGTCGTCTTCAAGTGCTCGTAGTGGTCCCTCATCACTCTGCGAAGTGCCTTGTGTGAGATAGCTCGCAGTCCCTCCTCGACTGTGTCCTCTATAGTCAACTCGGTGAAAGTTGGGACAGAAGGTAAGGTAGTGCTAGCTGGGAACTCGGCTGAGGTGACGACTGGTCCTTCGATTCCTCCTTCCTGTGCTGGCTTTCTGGTGCAGGTGACCTTGACAAGCTCGTCGGGGACACCTAACGTGACGAGAACTCGGTAGAGGGTCTGTGCAAAACCCCCGAGCTCACGTAGGTCGAAGGTAAGCTTGGCGTGGTCCAGAGGTAGCGGTCCTAGAGGCGACCAGTCAACGTTCGTTGCCATCTGCATGTTTTAAGGAACAGGTGTTAGCAGGTCAAATATAGATAAGCCTTGCATAAAAGTGAATGCAGGGTCGGTATATAACTGAATGAAGGGTTGTCCATGTCCTACTCTATCGTCCATTTCTAAGGGTTTCGTCCTATGGTCAAGTATGGCTCTGATACCAACTGAAACGACCCCGATTTCCATGAAGGGAAATCCACAGCGTCGAAGTGTAATAAGATCGTTGTAGATCATATTACCCAAATTCCAGTCGAATATCACATCCATACAACGATAATATCAGAGTACAAATAGTGCGGAATTACATAATTTATTACATCGCCGCATTGGTGGAATCAAAAGTAGCATTCATTCAGAACAGCTTGAAGATAAGATCGCCAAACTCGAGCGTAGGCAGGAACCCCTCATCCGTCAAACTCCTCGGAGCTAAACTCCTCAGCAGAACCTATGTGCCAAAATTTATCAGTACGATTTGTACTGGCCACTCCCAACCCTATGAGCATTGCTTTGTGGAAATTGGATGCACGTTGGGTAAAAGCAAGGTGAACCTATAAGGTTGGGGTCTCCTATGCATTAGCATATCAGTAAACAATAATATTTTGTCAAGTTTTAACACCATTCCCACACACATTCCACTCCATTCCCTTTCCCGAGCCAGGTTTCAATCCTGGGATCGACATACCACCATCTCCATACCATCACCATACCATATCATCGCTCAGTCGACAGGCCAACTCCCTCTCGGCACTGTCTCAAGGCCCGTAGCCCCCTGGCTACGACCGACACTCTCTCACGGGGGAAGAAAAGAAGGACTCATCTCACTATCTAGTTTAAGCGAAACCCAGGAAAGGTCCATAGCCGACAAGTCGGCATATGTATCGATCGATCAACCATACACTCTGCAGAGGTTTTACATAACCACAAGATCCGCCTTCCTCGCTGACCGTCGTCAACTAGGCTGATTCCGGCCGCTTGCTAGCCTAGGATAATGCCACTCTACCATTTAGCCCTGGTTCACCCCAAGTCTAGTCTGGGGTGGCTGAAACTGTGAGTCATGAGCCGGGTCCATAAGGTCTCCATGAAGTCTCGGAAGGGTGTGGGGGAAATCCGCCGTGCCCCGTACCTCCTTACACTGTCCGCTATCAACCTAGCAGTAGTGGCAATATCCTACCAAGTAGTCCAGCCGTCCTACACCATATAGGGCGAGTGGTACGTAAGGCTTCCCGGTGAATCTGAGTACTAGTAAGTCCTTAGGGATGACCAAGCCAGAATGTCTCCATTAGGGTTTCCATTTACCATGCCACCACAGCACCTCCATCCCAGGCTCCACCCGTCATAGGTTCACACCCAGGTCCACCTCATATACCATTTACCCACTACAGGTATCCATTTCCAGGGGTGCCCAGGTAGCATCCCATAGCAAGACTTGCCCCAGGCTTGTCGTATACTCCAACTTGGTCGACACAACCCTCACCCTCCACACACCCAAGTCACACACGCAGCACTCTCCCCATGGTCTGGATAATACCAGTATCCACCACGCACGTCGTATAAGCATAGTAGAAGTATGAGTAATGAAATGTACAGCAGTAAGCGTGTGTCTAGCCCTATAGCAGGGTATGCAGGGGTAAGGTTGCGCCAAGGTAAAGGCTTTCAAGCAAGCATACTACCATGCAAGTCCTAGCATAGTATGACTATAACAGTAAAGTAAAGCAATAGCAGTTCTATATTAGCCATGCGTAATAGGTGCTACGAGATTGGGTGGGATGTGGCACCTTCAGTGTAGTCATCTCCGTTCTCCTCACGGTACTCACGGTCCTCGTCTGTCAGATTCTCCTCCGAGTCTGCAACGTTTGCATTATAGTCGCGTTAGCGACGTCTATAGAGTAGCACAAAGAAGCAATGAAAATTCAAAACAGTCAAATGCACTCAAACATGAGGTCATTGCGTAGAGCTTGATTTTAGATGAATTTTGGTCCTAGTCTCGTATTTTTCCGAGGTCGTATGAATTAGTTATGAATTCCTGAAGTTTAAATCCTTTCTGAAATTGAATAAAGGCTGAATTAATCCTGGGCTGACACGTGTCACGGTGTCACTGGTCAACGTGGCATGCTGATGTCAGCATGACGTTAGCATGACGTCATCATCTCGGTTCCGAGCTGACAGGTGGGTCCAGGGCTCTTGGGTCGCAGACATGCGGGTCCCTCGTGACGTCATCATGACGTCAACATCTAACGTGTGGGTCCAACGTGTCTGTGCTGCTGACATGTGGGGCCAGGTCAACGGTCAACATTGGTCGGTCAACGGTCAATACGTGCCGGGTCCGAACTGGGCCGGTTGTTCTTCGGGTTGGGCCGGTCTGAACCGGGCTGGGCCGAACACGTGGCGTGCTATGGCGCAGCCACGTTACGGCCGTGGGCTCTTATTGGGCTTCGTCCGCAGCACGGCTCACACCGTGTGGCTCACGGTGGACCAGCGCTCCTGGTCCATGGCCCTAAGGCAGGGTCCATGGTGGATCGAGCCCATCGTCATTTCTCCTTGGCTCGGCTCATGTGCACCGTGTGCAAGGCTGCGCTGCTCACCTTGCCCCTTCTCCTCTGTTCTTCCACGGCGCGCTCCCACCGGCGACGTGCTCACCGGCGAGCTCCCGCAATGGCTCAGGCATCCATTTGAGGTGGGGAAAAGCCTCCCTGTGCCATGGCGACTGCAATGGTGGAGTCAGGGCGACGGATGGTGCATCCTAAGTCACTGGTCTCGGCGAACGGAGGCTCGAGCACAACCGGCGTGCGGGAATGGCGCGGGTGCGGCGGCATTGGCCGGCTCTGTGGTGCGCATGGGCATCACAATGCTCCAGCGGACGTGTTGGGTAGGTCGAGGGGTCCTCCAGGGCCTCCGGTGGCTTTGGCCACGGCGGACGGCCTTCCGATCTTGTCGGCGGCATCGGTGTGGGGGCTATGGCCTCGGAGGGCGTCACAGTGGGGCATGTAGGCTCCTACGGATCCATGTGGACGCAGCGAGGGCATCCAAAGCTCAGGGCAGGACTTCTAATTTCTAGGTGGCCGGTAGGGTCTTCCCGGCGGCCACGGCGACATGGTGACGACGGCGAGGTGCGCGGGTCACTACGGGCTCCGGCGGGGTGGTCACGGCGTGCGCGTGAGTTACCCGTGGCTTCAGCGAACGGAACGGGCGAGTCAAGGAGGCGCCAGGCGCTCCCAGCAGTACTGGCCACGGCGGTCGGTGCTCGGACCGGTGGTCGGGTGCTCGGACCAGTGGTCTAGTGCTCGGCACGGTGGTCGGGTGCTCGGACCGGTGGTCTGGTGCTCGGCACGGTGGTCTAGTGCTCGGAGGTGGTCGGGTGCTCGGACTGGTGGTTCGGTGCTCCGGTGGTGGCTGCGCCATGGCGGCGGCGTTGCGAGCGCGGCATGCGTGCTCGGCTACAGCGTCCGGGGATCCTGGAGAGGCCTACAGCGTCCAAGGGCTCGGGGATGGTCATGGTCATCGTGAGTGTGCTGTGCTGGTGTGCCTAGAGGCCGGGGATGGCCTTGGCCTACGCGCTCACGGTATGGAGCACCATGGCCAGAGTAGCAAGGTCCAGTGGCGAGCAGGGAATGAACCGGGGCTCACCATGGGTGCTGTGGAAGAAAGGATGGCGGTGCAGTGTCGAGTTGCGGCCGTGTAGCTCTAGAAGCAGTGCCGTGCAGTGCTGACCCGTGATCGTGATGACGACGACGGCGTAGCCTTCGGCTCCGGCGACTTCGGCAGCGTGCGGGGCTCTGATCCTCCTCTCACGATCTCCTTTCTGGCCCTCTACTCTCGGTGTGGTGCGGCTGCTGGGCCACCAAGCGGCGGCGGAGGCTGAGGGAGAAGCTAGGGCGCCGGGCGTGAGCGGCGTGCGAGCTGGCTTTATAGCCGAGCGCCATGCCTCCCAGGGCAGATGGCATCGTGTGGTGGAGGCGTGTGCATCGCATCAGACGGTGGTGCGAGGTTGCGTGGGTGTGGCGCAAGGGGACAGGGTCATGCCCCGGGCGTGACCCCCTGGCCCGCCCCTGCCACAGCTGTCGGGCGCCGGTCGCATAGGTGGTTGAGGCGTGGGTGAGGAAGATGACACTGTAGATGGGGGGTGCGGCTGTCATGCGGGGTCCAGCGGGCAGTGGCTGCGAGCGAGGCAGACGGGTGCGCGAGCGTGGGCGACGCGCTAGGCCGGCTCGTGGGCTACGTACGTGCACGCCGGTGCAAGGTGGGCACGGTTGGGCTAGCTGGGCCATGAAGCCGAGCAGCCTGGGCTGCGAGGCCTTCTTCCTCGTTTCCTTTTTCCATTTTTCTTTTCATCTCTTTTGTTTGAATTCGAATTTGGTTCTAGAATTTGAATTCCAAATTGGTGCACCTAATTTATTGGAGTTGTTAAGCATATCATAACTCAAATGGAAATCCAAATCACATTTTGAATAATCAATGTATGCATCACTTTATTAGTTAGATTTTAAATAATCACAATTAACTAATGACATGCCATGCTTATGTGTTAGCTAGGGTTGAGGTTAGACCTAATGCATCTCTTAGGTTGGGTTACTATGCATGACACTCATCGTCACATGGTTGTTCTAAGAAAAATTTTGTAGTTGGTATTTTTAGTGTGTGGATTTTTGGGTTGTTACATAACCGCCCCTACAAATGAAAACTATAGGGGCGGTTGTGGGGGTATTAACCCCTATACCCTTACGGCTAGGCTTGGGCCGGCCCGGACCAGGGGATCTGGCCCACTAGAAGACGACGCGCGGCCCGACCAATCTGTTTGGAGTCTCGCGCAAGGAATCAAGGTAGATTTGGAGATCAAGCAAGATCCTGGTCGGTTAGAGTAGGAATCCTTATCCGACCACATATGGCAATTGTAACTGGTTAGGATTAGTTTCCAGATCTGTAACCCTGCCCCCCGGACTATATAAGGCGGGCAGAGGACCCCTCTAAAAAAACATCTCTCATTGACATACAGCAATACAATCAGACGCAGGACGTAGGTATTACGCCTCCACGGCGGCCGAACCTGGATAAAACCTCGTGTTTGTCTTGCGTCATCATCTTGTTTGTAGCTTGTGCATCTATCTGCCGATAATCTACTACCTTGGACATACCCCTAGGTAGACTGCCGACCATATTTCGTCGACAGTGGAGCGCCAGGTAGGGGTCCCCTTTTAGGGGTTGTGCGTGCTGATCTTCCGGCGAATCAGATGGGATCCTCTTTATCAACACCACCCGTGGTGACTTCAGCTGCCGCAGCGATCTGTCCCAGTCAAGATCGATCCCGGCGTTCAGCCTCTATCAACTCCGACCAGCATGCAAGACCAAATTCTCCATGCCAGATCTTCACGACGCCGCAACGTGTGGTCAAGGAAAGCTCCAGGCAATTAAAAAAAAGGAGGTGTACGATCTAGTATGTGACAAGCAAGAACCACCATACAGACTACAGATGCATGATGTACAGGATTAATCGTGCAGGCATGCGGCGGTAATTGGTCATGTGTCTGTGTTTATTTGGCCAAAGATCCAATAATGCCAAACCAAGAACCAGACGTACATGCAATCTACAGAGCCATGCCATGCACAACCATGCCATGCACAGGGCCGATCGCAAGCTATGCAAAGTTAATTAGAATATGTAGCTTGCATGCATCTACGTATATACACACATCTACGCGGAAGGAAGCCAACTTTAGATAAGATTGGTTTGCATATATCCGTACATCGTGCAGGAAGACACATACATGCTCGGCATATGAGAAGCAAGCTAAGTCATGTTTCCTATTTTAATTAATTATTCTATGAAATATATGTCAGATATATCTACATCTACGCGATTGCTTTTGGCAGGAGCTGCGCAGCCATCATGGCGTCACTAGAACTCCGACCAAGTCGATGAACAAGCCACGTCGAGCCGCTGAGCGAGCCACGTCGAGCCAGTGAACCGCACGAGCCGTCAAGCGAGCCGCCGAGCTCCGACCACATTGACCACATCCCGAGCGGCTCCGCCGAGCTCCGACCACGTCGACCACGGACCACGTCGACCACATCACGAGCGGCTCCGCCGAGCTCCGACCATGGACCACGTCGACCATGTCCCGAGCAGCTCCACCGAGCTCCGACCACGGACCATGTCCACCACGTCCTGAGCAGCTCCGCCGAGCTCCGACCACGGACCACGTCGACCACGTCCCGAGCGGCTCCGCCGAGTTCCGACCACGTCGACCACCAGACCACGTCGCAATGATGATCACCGCGAAGAACGGCGCTATGACAACCGCGACCACCGTCACAACAGGTCGAAAAGCTCGAGGACCGGACAACTTCATCGCCACCGACCAGATTTCTATCAAAGATAAGTACACTTCTAATATTTATATTTAATATAATTTTCATTACGATGTTTCTCCACAACATCCTCGTCATGATTATTCTTCAAATAATGTTTGTCCATGTATACCATCTTAAATATAACATACAGCTATACTTAATGCAAATCCTCGACCAGTCATGTTGACGCTCGATGTCTCCAGAAAAGGCCCTGTCTCCGGCTCCTCCCTACACGTGCACGAGCGTCTGCCCTCTACGTTATGGGTGGTCGACAGCGGCTCCTTAGCGACGCTTTGTTCTTTCTACACGTGCACGGGCTCCGCGCCCCGCGTTATGGTTAACGGGCTAGCTAGGGCTGGAGACTCAGCTACATACTAACTGGTCGGGCAGTTTATATTAAGTATAAACACAAACTTTACATTAACACTGATGTTTACAAAGCACCAACTGCTTTATCACATCATGCTCATTTGCAAATGACTGCTGAGCGTCATACGCTATTTCTTCACCGCTGATTTTTCTCCATAATTTATTATTTTGTACATCGTATACTACCGTTCTATATATTTATATTGCAGGGATCTCGAGCTACGCTCGGGGACTTCGCCGCTCGCCCCTCGACCTGTGATCGAGGACTGCCTCGACAACTCTCCGACCACAGCTCGGGGACTTCGCCGCTCGCCCCTCAACCTATGCTCGGGGACTGCCTCGGCAACTCTCCGACCATAGCTCGGGGACTTCGCCGCTCGCCCCTCAACCTGTGCTTGGGGACTGCCTCGACAACTCTCTGACCACAGCTCGTGGACTCTGTCGCTCGCCCCTCGACCTGTACTCAGGGACTGCCTCGACCACTCTCCGACCACAGCTCGGGGACTTTGCGTCTCAACTACATGCGACTGGCGACTCGCATACAGTTGGGATATTCTTTCTCATTTAGACCTTGCTACAAGGCTCATACCTCGCCTTCCAGCAAGCTCGTGGACTACATCGGTACGATGCACCTGCCGGTGCATCTCGTATCGCCTGTACGACGATTGGATTCTCAACTTAACTGGGAATTCTTTTTAGACCCTGGCACCACGTGCCTACGTCACCTACTACCAGGCTCGGGGACTAAGTGGGCACACTTCACCTTGCGGTGAATGTGCTCGATCTGATGGATCAAACGCCTCCGATTCTACAAGGACAACGGTGTCTCTTCTCGACTCAGAGTCAAAGTGGACACACTTCGGGGGAAATATTTTTCAAATTTTATCTTGAGCCCCTTACATCCTTCTGGCAAGCTCAAGACGGCGCTACTCGAAGGATACAAGGCGCTCAGGGACTAGCTGTGGGGGAATAGACCCCCTATACCCTCATGGGTATACATGGGCCGCACCACCAGGGGTGGCCCAGCCCACAAGATGAAGCATGCGGAGCACGCTATATTATAATTGTACCAAATTGGATACTTTATTTGTAACCTTGTCCCTTCGGAGTATATAAGGAGGGGCAAGGGTCCCCCTAGAGGACAATCCATCTAAACCTCAATCAATACAGAATAATGAGACACAGGACGTAGGTATTACGCCAACACGGCGGCCAAACCTGTATAAATCTTGTGTCTTGTGCCTCTGTAACCATCTGGTTCCTGATTACACGCACCGTCTACCGACAATCTACCACCACGGGCACCCCCCTCGGTGGACTGCCGACCATATTTTGTCGACAGCGGTTAGTATCATAGCCGCCCCTACAAATCTAAATTATAGAGACAGCTGGTGTTATCAGCCGCCCCTGCAAATTCTTTTGTATGAGCTGTTAGGAAACGCGGGTATGCTACTCGCTAGCACACAATAAAATAACCACGTAAACAAGATCACTTGCGAGTAGATGATCATAGATTGTACCTTCGCTCGTCGCGCGTCGCAGCGGAAGTCTTGATGAAGCGTGAGTAGTCGATCTGATCGACGTCGAGGAGGTAGTCGTACGATCTGACGAAGTGCGCAACCGAGCGACACCTCTACGATAGTTCACATGTAGGGAATGGAACGATGAACCGGAGCGTGCTAGCACTCCATGGCACATACTCGAAGATCCCCATGATCAACCTTTGATCCGGGAGGGAGGATTGCAGCGGCGCACCAGAGGTTGCGTGTGGGCAGGAGCCCCTACGCGACAGGCAACAGCAGCCCTACGGCAGCAGGTTGGTGCGGCAGAAGAAGTTTCGTGCGGCAGTAAGCAAGTGTGCGGCAGCTGGCCAAAGGAATCACACCTCATTAGAGTTAAAATCTAATTAGTATTTATAGGCTCCTAATTGGGCCAGCGCTAATTGGACGAGGCCCCTCTTGGGCACCCAACAGTCTCCCACTTGCACAAGAGTTATTTATGCAAGTATCCATGTGTTCCAATCCCTTAAGTGTGTGACCCTGTAGGTTCATGCAACCTGCGGACATGACTCAGAAACCATTTCCGATCAATAGTTAGCATTGGCCTCTAGCAAGGCGTACTGACTCCTGAAGGTTCACAAAGATCATTTCTTGCATAACCTGTAACACTCACCAATATTATATCCTTCTGCCACATGACACCTAGCCAAGTGTAAGGCGAATGAAGTGCTACCCTTATTCTTAGCCATTTCTCGCTCAGTGAAGAACTTTTCTGATCGACTAACCTTTAGTCGAGGCATGGCCATGTGCTTTCAGTTCATCACATCGAGAGGGCCCAGAGGAGTCTCTCCCTAAAATGGGAGGGGCAGATTCCTTCTTGACTTGGTACACCCTGTGACTTGCTTCAACCACATCCGAAAGCTGCTTTTATAACTACCTAGTTACGGAATAGCATTTAGCAACCCCAAAATGTGATGCTCCACAATCCAGGACTCTGTACCGATCTTAGGTCTAAGGACGTAATATGCGTGTTGTTACGAGATTCACCGATAGCAGTGTATTCGCTGTGTCTCATTGTGGGTCTATCCGGCACCGTGTTCCTAACACGTGCCTACATTGTTGGCACAATATCCCATATTGCCATGACCTATGAAACAAGATCATCCACCCAACACATGTACTAGCTTATCTCTATGTCACAGTCCCGCATGACGGATGGAAGCTGGGGACCATTTTTAGTACAATGTCAATGTTGTATCATGGAGTTTCACTAACGAATCACGTATTCGCTAATCACATATAATGACAAAGTCATGGAACATATCACTGAAAAATGCAGATTACAAATGTTGACATGATGTCATCATCTTATGACTACCTTTATGGAATACATCATCATAAGCCTCCCACTAGTGCTAGTCAGTTATGCCAGCATCTCATGCCCATTGACTTCGTATGCATCTCATGCTTTGCTTGTGGGAGTGGCTTAGTCAACGGATCTGCAATGTTCAAGTCGGTGTGCACCTTGCATATCTTCACATCTCCTCGATTGATGATTTCTCGAATCAGGTGATATCGCCGTAGTATGTGTTTGGACTTCTGGTGTGACCTAGGCTCCTTTGCTTGTACGATAGCACCACTATTGTCACAATAGAGGTCTATCGGACTAGAGCAACTAGGGACCATGCCCAACTTAGAAATAAATTTTTTGATCCATACAGCTTCCTTTGCAGCTTCCGAAGCTACAATATACTCGGCTTCTGTTGTCGAATCTGCAACTGTCTCTTGCTTGGAACTTTTCTAGCTCACTGCACCACCATTGAGGCATAAGATATATCCCGATTGAGATTTGCTATCGTCCTGGTCAGTTTGGAAGCTAGCATCGGTGTAACCCTTTACAACGAGCTCCTCCGAACCTCCATAGACTAGGAACATATCCTTAGTTCTTTGAAAGTACTTTAGGATATTTTTTACTACAACCCAATGACCATCACCCGGGTTGGATTGGTACCTGCTCATAACACTTAGAGCATACGAAATGTCTGGGCGCTTGCACAACATGGCTTACATGATCGAGCCAATAGTTGAAGCATATGGCACCCGACTCATCCTTTCTTGCTCATCAGGCAACGACGCACACTGAGTCTTGCTCAAGGTTACACCATGTGACATAGGTATGAATCCTTTCTTGGAATCATTCATGTTGAACCTATTCAACACCTTGTCGAGGTACATGCTCTGGCTTAATCCAATTAAGCGTTTAAACCTATCTCTATAGATCTTTATGCCCAGTATGTAGGCTGCTTCTCTAAGGTCCTTCATAGAGAAACTCTTTCTCAATGAGGCCTTGACATCCTCCATAAGCGGAATATCATTCCCAATCAATAGTATGTCATCCATATACAAGATTAGAAATACGAGTGCGCTCCCACTAGCCTTCTTGTAAACACATGCCTCTTCTTTATTATGTGAGAATCCAAACGATTTGACTACCTCGTCAAAACGAAGATTCCAGCTCCGGGATGCTTGCTTTAGCCCGTATATAGACTTCCTAAGTCTACACACTTTTCTAGCATTTTGCTGGTCGGCAAAACCTTCAGGCTGTGTCATGTACACATCCTCACTTAGGTTTCCATTAAGGAAAGCTGTTTTGACGTCCATTTGCCAAATCTCATAGTCATAATATGCGGCAATTGCTAGAAGGATCCTAATAGACTTCAGCATTGCGACGGGCAAAAATGTCTCGTCATAGTCAACACCTTGAATTTGACAAAAACCTTTCGCTACCAGTCGTGCCTTATAGATGTGAACCTTTCCATCAGCGTCTATCTTTTTCTTGAAAATCCATTTACACTCAATGGCTGTCATGCCATCGGGTGGATCAACCAGGTTCCAAACCTGATTATCTCTCATGGACTCCATCTTGGATCGCATGGCATCAAGCCATCTCTCAGACTCTGGTCCCATCAATGCTTCTGTGTATGCTTTAGGCTCCTCATTGTCCAACAATAGGATGTCCTTCTGCCCTGTAATTAGTAGCGTGTACTTATCAGGTGCGCGACATGCCCGTATTGATCTTCGTGGTTGTGGTTCATCATGTTGGTCAGCGACCATCGCCGATTCATCATGTTGCACCTCATCAATGGGAACAGAAACATTTTCTTGTGTTTCTTGAACTTCTTCAAGTTGCACTGTGCTCCCACTAATTTCTTTCGAGAGAAACTCTCTCAAGAAAGACAGCGTTTCGAGCAACAAACACTTTGTTCTCTTGACGATTATAAAAATAGTATCCTTTGGTTTCCCTAGGATACCCCACAAAGACACATTTATCAGATCTAGGCTCGAGTTTAGTGGGCGTCAAACGCTTCACATAGGCTTCGCAGCCCCAAATCTTCAAGAACAACAAACTAGGACGCTTCCCAGTCCATATCTCATATGGCGTCTTCTCCACAGATTTAGATGGTACATGGTTTAGTGTAAACGCAGCAGTCTCTAGTGCATAGCCCCAAAAATACAATGGAAGATCAGTCTGACTCATCATAGACCTCACCATGTCCAACAAGGTTCGGTTCCTCCGCTCGGACACACCGTTCCATTGCGGTGTTCCTGGCGGAGTCAATTGTGGAACAATTCCGCAACTCTTTAGATGATCGCTAAACTCATGGCTCAAATATTCTCCACCATGATCCGATCATAGGAATTTAATTGTCTTGCCGGTATGATTTTGTACTTCATTTTGGAATTCTTTGAACCTTCAAAGGATTCTGCCTTATTCCTCATCAAATAGATATAGCCATATCTACTCAAGTCATCAGTAAAGGTAATAAAGTACTGAAAACCACCTCTTGCGACCGAGTTCATTGGACCACATACATCAGTATGTATTAGGCCTAATAACTCGCTTGCTCTCTTGCTTTGTCCAACAAAGGGAGTCTTAGTCATTTTTCTAAGTAGGCATGACTCGCATGTCTCAATCGATTCAAAATTGAAAGAATCGAGAAGACCAACTTTATGGAGCCTCTCTACGCGTTTCTCGCCTATATGGCCTAAACGACAATGCCACAAGTAAGTAGGATTTGAGTTATCTACGCGAGTTCTCTTAGTACTAATGCTATTAATTTCTGCATCTTCCAGATCAAGAACGTAAAGCCCATTCACAATAGGACATCTCCCATAGTACATGCCATTCATAAAAATGGAACAACACTTGTTCTTTATTATGAATTCATAACCATCATCCTCTAAACATGAGGAGGAAATAATGTTCTTATTCAATGCAGGAACAAAATAACAATTATTGAGTTCTAGCACTAATCCAGAAGGCAACGACAATGGATAAGTGCCGACAGCCAACGCAGCAACCTTTGCTCCATTCCCGACGCGCAAATCCACTTCGTCTCTTGCAAAGCGTCTAATTATTTTCAGCCCCTGCAACGACTTGCAAGTGTGAATCATTGCACCAGTATCAAATACCCATGCATTATTAGAACGCGTAGCAAGATTAATTTCAATAACATTAATACCTTGAGCGGAGGTCGCACCTCCTTTCTTCTTTTTATCTTCCAAGTACTTCTTGCAATTCCTCAACCAATGCCCCTTTGCACCACAGTGAAAGCAAGCATCGTCAGGGGAGGCACCAGCTTTCTTTTCTTTGGCCTTGGACGCCTGCCCGGAAGTCCCACTTTCGACAGGTTTCTTAGCCTTCGCTGGGCGCTTACGCTTCTTACCCTTCTGGAGTGTCATCACATGACCAGGAGTCTTCCTAAGACTCGCCTCTGTCGTCTTAAGCATCCCATGCAACTCAGTCAGCGATTTCTTCAAACCATTCATGTGATAGTTCAGGATGAATGGTTCCAAGCTAGCAGGCAGGGACTGCAGTATCACATCGGTGGCGAGTCACATCGGTGGCGAGATCGTCATCGAGGGGAAAACCCAGTCTCTGCAAGCTCTCAATGTACCCAATCATCTTAATCACATGAGGGCTGGCTGGAGCATCTTCAGCAAGCTTGCAACCAAATAGGGCTTTTGAGGTATTAAACCTGTCGACCCTCGCCTGGTTTTCGAACATGCCACGTAACCCCATGATCATATCGTACGGGTTAGTGCTCTCAAATTGCTTCTGCAACTCAGAGTTCATGCAAGCAAGCATCAGGCACTGCACATCCACCGCATCATCAGTATGCTTCACATAAGCACGATATGCACTAGTGGTGTGCGCGACATTCTGAGGCCCTTCTGGGTAAGGCGTATCGAGAACGTACTCCTTTTTTTCTTGTCTGAGAACAATTCTCATATTCCGATTCCAATCAACAAAGTTTGTTCCGTTTAACTTTTCTCTATCTAGGATCGATCGCAGATTGAAGTTTGATGCACTTGACATTTTCTACAACAGTAAGATACGCAATTGTTAGCACTTCTTTTATTAACACCTTTAATAAAAGAATTCCTGCTATGTTGTGCGAACATCCCCGGCGTTGCATAGCAGGACGAGATCCAACGCTCCCTGTGATACTAGTGAGCTTTGGCATCACCGCTAGCATCATAGTGAACAAGGTAGGCAACACTTGCCAATCGCATCCAATGCGACTCTCATTTGTTGGGCGACATCATATGTCTCGGCTCCCAACACTTATGCCCCAAAGCCCAAGTCTGACTTGATAACTCTGTCAAGTAAACCAACACTATGTTGTGGTGTCCGACACCACCCAATGGATCAAGGTAGAAGATGACACCCCGCTTTGGCAGACCCATCACCTACTAACAAGATCCCAATGGTGCAGCTGTTGGAAGGGCATAAAATCTTAATTTTTCGTGAGGGATTCATCATTCGCATCACAGGCAGTGCATAATATTAATCATCATAGATAATCAAATTATTGTGATAGTATGGCCTTTTCTTCGTCCAATGAAAATCAGCACATGTCAATGACCACCAGTCCGCATGCCTACGCCGAGACGTCGCATCTTGGGCGCCTTCTCCAAGGTATGATGGTCGCCGAGTCGCTTCGCTTGTGTCGATGAATTACATAATCTAATTCAGCTAATACACGCTAGTAGCTAAATTAAAATTATAAATTACATCACAGGAGTGGCACGCAGGCCAAAAATGAACAGCCTCAACCCGGCTGTAATAATTTGTGACACACAGGCCATGCGGAATTATTACACACAGATCATCACATGATTTTGAGGCAATACCATCACATCATTCTCTGCAAAAACAAGTTAGGTGTTTCTACGAACGATGCAACACGTCCCTTTTTTTAATTAAAACATGATCTGGTCCCGTCAGCCGATAACGGATAGAACAGATTTTTCGCATGCTGCCAGCAAGCTAACAGGCATGGCGTTCTAGCCGACATAGCCGTTCACGCCGCGTATTGAATGTTTCGCTACATGAACTCACAACCTCGTGGTCAGCCGCACGACGCTCGCGCGCTGTCGTAAAGACGGCCAGTTAGCCAGTCACGTAATGAGGAAGCAAGAACGGAGTAAAATAGTTCAATTCACGCGTAGCGCTATTCGCCGAAACGATCTGATATACAACCAACCATGCAAAATATTTAATCTAGATCAAAATAGCACAAGCACAGCTCTGGTACCACTGTTAGGAAACGCGGGTATGCTACTCGCTAGCACACAATAAAATAACCGCGTAAACAGGATCACTTTCGAGTAGATGATGTGGGCCCCGTTCGGCTTGCTGAAACTTGGCTGAAAAGCACTGTTCTGGCTGAATTGTTATGAGAGAAAAACATTGTTCCGGCTGAAAAAAAAACAAGCCGAACAAGCCGGTTTCTGGGTAAGCCGAACGGGGCCTATACCTTCGCTCGTCGCGCGTCGCAGCGGAAGTCTTGATGAAGCGCGAGTAGTCGATCCGATCGACGTCGAGGAGGTAGTCGTATGATTTGACGAAGTGCGCAACCGAGCGACACCTCTACGGCAGTCCACACGTACGGAATGGAACGACGAACCGAAGCGTGCTAGCACTCCACGGCACGTACTCGAAGATCCCCGCGATCAACCTTTGATCCGGGAGGGAGGATTGCAGCGGCGCACCAGAGGTTGTGTGTGGGCAGGAGCCCCTACGCGGCAGGCAACAGCAGCCCTGCGGCAGCAGGCTGGTGCGGTAGAAGAAGTTTCGTGCGGCAGTAAGCAAAGTGTGCGGCGGCTGGCCAAAGGAATCGCACCTCATTAGGGTTAAAATCTAATTAGTATTTATAGGCTGTTAATTGGGCCAGCGCTAATTGGGTCTACAAATTAATCTCTAGAGACGGCTTAAGAACCACACCTATAAATCAATAATTTATAGACACGGTTGCTTAGAGGCATGGGAAACCGTTCCTCGTCCACGTCTCCCTCCAGACGGGCACCAAACACTACCTGGGAGGACCCTTCCAGTTCATCGGCAAGATGCCCACCCCGGACCCACCCTACGCCCAGGACATGCCACGCCGGGACTGCCCCAACTTCTACTACGACCAAGAGGACATCCTCTTCGCCGAGGTCTCCCGGCGCGGCGGCGACGTGAGCTGGTCCGTGCACCGCCACAACATCATCCTCGGCTTCTCCCCACGGGGCGCCATCAACGTCGTCCGCAGCCTCTGCGTGTACGCCGCCATCTGCTGCAAGGAGGGGGTCGCGCTGCGCTGGCCGGGGTGCCTCGGCTCTTGGGAGAGCTTCAGCAACGCCTCCAACGCGGACCTCATCGCTGAGCAGCACATCTGGGCGGCCGTGGACCCCATGGCCAAGAACCAGGCGTTCAACTGCAACAACGGAGACCTCTACAGCTGGAAGATGCTGTGGCCGATGCTTGCGGCTCGTTTCGGGCTGGAGTGGACTGGGTACGACGGGGAGGAGAAGCAGTTCAAGGTATCGGAGGCCATGGCCGGGAAGGAGGCGGTGTGGGCAGAGATCGTCAGGGAGAACCAACTCGTGGAGACACACCTCCACGACGTTGCCGATTGGTGGCTTATGGACGTCGTGGTGTATGGGTACGGCACCAATTGGAAGCTTTTGGACAGCATGAACAAGAGCAAGGAGCACGGATTCCTCGGCTTCCGCGACACGTTGAAGTCCTTCAACACATGGATCGACAAGATGAACGCCTACAAGATTGTTCCTTGAATACCTTCGATTTTACTATATATTCTCGTTAGTTTTCCCTAATTATTCTTGCTGTGACATGCA
Organism: Miscanthus floridulus; assembly: GCF_019320115.1. Taxonomy (NCBI): domain Eukaryota; kingdom Viridiplantae; phylum Streptophyta; class Magnoliopsida; order Poales; family Poaceae; genus Miscanthus; species Miscanthus floridulus. The sequence goes on from NC_089581.1 coordinate 41,874,121, forward strand.
TGTGTTTCAGTTATTACCATGGTCAGGTATCAACTGTTTCCCAGGAATATCTAAGTTTCACTTGTATGTCATCTTGTGATATAAACAAGTTTGTTCTCGATCCATAGTACTTTTGTATTGTCGAATAAACATGAACCTAAAAATTTAAGTTCGTTCAGATGTATGGTGAAAGACTCATTTGTTATTCCTCGCCAACTACCCTGTACGCGGCATTTTCAAGTTGCAACTTGCATGTGCATGGGCAATTCCTGTGGCAACACAGCTTTAAAATTTTAGGGCTAGTTTGGATAACCCCCATTTTCTCACGAGGATTCAATGAGATTAAGGAGGAAATGACTTAATTTCTCCCTTAATCCTCTCACCAATCCACAAGAGAATGATTGATTCAAACTAGCTCTCACGTCCATTTAGTAGTAGTTTAATAGTAGTATATGTCAAGCTGCCGACTAAAGGTGTATGGGTGGCAATAGACCATATTTCCAGTAGACTTGACCTGCGGTTTCTAGGCCAGCAGAACATTGTATTCGCAGGTCATGCCTGATTGTTAAAGCAATGTTAAATTACGTAAAACATAATTGCCTTTTGGGATCTTGTGTCCCCTTGCAATGATGACAGAGGTTACCAAGCAATCGCCTGATTTTCAATTTTAATATAATTTTTATATATGCACCGAGAACAATATACAGAGAGGGTAACTAGGAAAGGTTAAAAAATGAATCTATTACTTCCTCTAATTTTATATAGATAGACTACCAAATCTGCAACGGAACCAATACATCTTAAAAATCGAACTTTATATCATGGCTAGACGTAAGTTGTTCTAACTCAGATAACACATATCATGAGTTATACGAAGCATATATGGAGGGCATGAGGGTGGTTTGAGAAGTAAAAAAGTGGGACAAAAGAATTACTTCGCTCTCTTTAACATATATTATAGGTATAAATTACTAACACGAAATTGATATATAATTATATTCATTATGAGAACTAGCCATCAACTCAATGCTTCATCATGGCCAATCTTATGTTATGTAATAAGTAATTAAAAGTTACACGGATAAATTATGTATGTGTTGGGGAGCTCATATGGAATATGTGCCAACTCCCCCTTGAAGAGACCCGATAGAGATTTCTTTGTCACTCACATGTAGGTCCTATGTATAAAGGAGGTGATATTTTCTAAACGGTTGGAGCACATATCCTCTATACACTTTAATTCAGGTTTTTTTAATCTGCTATACTAGATTTTAAGTGAAAGGTGGAACTAGATATAGTGGAGATGCTTGTTTTGAATAACATTTTTGTATGGTTGTCCTTTGAAGTTTATGGTGATTTTATTTCCTACAGTATACACTTTTTCAGAGATCCACATTGAAATTTCTATGCATATTCCACTATATCTAGACTTACTCACCTCAACGTATTTGAGATCAAGGGTTATTTGCTTTCCAGCCATAATTTGGCACAACTAATTCTAACCACAGTTCGCTATGCTTAAAGGAATCTCACCACTCTTTTTTACTATATGACACATGGAGCCTAAAAAATCTAACTTTAGTTTCCAACCAAGCATTTATCGACTTAGTCAAACTTACATCCTTTAAGAGTGGACATATGCCAAACTTGCTAGTCAAACTTAAGTTAAGGTAAAGTATGACTAAGTAAAGTGTAAACTTACCTTAAGTAAAGTGTGGTAAAGTGCGACTAGCAACTAAACATTCTTTACGAGTAGTCTTATTGGAGGAGCGTTCTTGTAAAGCGATTCTTAAAAAATGGCTGCTATGAAAAGTTGTTGCCCGTAGAATTTCCGGAGAAGGCCAGTCTCAGTGGAGAGTTTCGTAATATTATTTCTAAGAATATCACATCAAGTAGAATGCAATAAAACTTTGAATGAAGCAACCACTCTCAATGCATAGTTTTATTCTATAGTTTTATAGGCATTTAATTCCATGACTCATTACGAGTTGGTAACTGTGCCAGGAGAGTTTCATCCCCATAAAACTCATTTCTTCTCTCTCTTAATATGGTGCCACGTCATAAAAAATGTCTATGTGGGAGCTTATTAAATGTGGATGAAACTTCCACTGAAACTGACAGAAGGAGAGATTGTTTGCGCTTGAGTGTATAATGACATGCATGTCCTTAGAACTGGTGATCACTTGCTCGTTGAGTGGACATAATAAGGCAATAATTGCACTGATTTTTTTACTTTACAAGGTGCGTATATATTTTAATAAAGACATAACGTTGCACATAGGGGGAAGGTACTGATGAAGACTTGAAGACCAAGGTGAAGGGGCGAAGGGCCAGAGACAGAGGCATGGCTCGTGTCGGCGTTGTTAGGGTCACACATTGCCACATATGGGCCTAACTTGGTGGAGTGATTAGTTAATTTGAATCTAAACTTCAAATTATTTTTTTTCTCTCTAAACGGAAGTCTATTTTTGGATCCGTCTATATCAACATGTTGTTTAGAATATAAAAGGCAGAAAAAGGTCCAATTTATGTATTACTTTCACTACCGAAAACATCAAATTTGCCGAGTGTTTTTATATTTACCGAGTGTATTCTCTTGGGCACTCGGCAAACAAGTTCTTTGCCGAGTGCTGCTCTAAAAACACTCGGCAAAAAAAAACCACTCGGCAAAGAGGAGGTTTGCCGAGTGTCAAAAAAAACACTCGGCAAAGATGGGGTTTGCCGAGTGTTTTTTTTTTATGCTCGGCAAAGAAGTAAAATATTTTTTCTAGGAAAGAAGGAGAAGAAAAAAATGAAAAAAAAACTTTGCCGAGTGCCCAGATCTAGAACACTCGGCAAAGAAATAAAATCTTTTTTATGGGAAAGAAGGAGAAGAAAAAAAACAAAAAAAATTTGCCGAGTGCCCAGATCTAGGACACTCGGCAAAGGAAAAAAAATCTTTTTTTTCTAGGAAAGAAGGAGAAGAAAAAACAAACTTTGCCGAGTGCCCAGATCTAGGATACTCGGCAAAGGAAAAAATCTTTTTTTGGAAAGGAGAAGGAAAAAAAATGAAAAAAAAACTTTGCCGAGTGCCCAAATCTAGGACACTTGGCAAAGAAAAAAAATCTTTTTTAACCGGCCCCAGCGGACGCCCCTCCCCTCCCCCTTCTTCTTCCCCCACCGTCGCCCCTCCCCTCCCTCCCCTCCTCCCTTCCCGACCCGGCGCGCCCCTCCCCTCCCTCTCCGGCGCGCCCCTCCCCTCCGGAGGCCTCCCCATTCTTCTTCCCCCGCCGGCGCCCCTCCCCTCCCTCTTCTTCTTCCCACAGGCGCCCCGGCCTCCCCTCCCCATTCTTCTTCCCCCGATGGCGCCCTCCCCTCCCCATTCTTATTCCCCCGATGGCGCCCCTCCCCTCCCCCTTCTTCTTCCTGCGGGCGCCCCTCCCCTACCTCCTCCCCTGTCTCCTCCTCAGATCCACCCGCCCACGCCCTCTCTCTAGCGCCGCCGCGCCACTCCCCTTCCTCCAAGGGGCCCTTCACGGCCGCTTGCGAGGCATCCCAACCCCTCCCGTCTATGGCGCAGGGCGGCTCGGCCCCTCCCGGCGATGCGGAGCGGCAGCAGCAGCAGCGGGTGGCGGTGCAGATCCGCCCTCCTCCCCTCCCTCCATGGCTCCACCGGCGTGTGGCATCACGGATCCGGTGGGATGGAGCCACCACGGCGTGGATCCGGCAGAGAGGTGTCCTCCGGCGGCGGATCCGGTGGGTTGGATCCTGGTGGCGGTGGATCCGTGGATCTGACGGTTAGGATCCCTCCGGCGGCAGGCTCCACAGCGAGCAACGCGACGGCGGCGGGCTCCATGGCAGCAGCCCCTCCCCTCCCCTTCTTCTTCTCCCGGTTGGATCCAACCCTCCCTCTCCCGGATTCGGCGTGGTGTGGTGGTGGTGGTCGGCGGCTGTGGTGGTGGTACCGCCGGTGACTTGTTTTTTTTATTTTTCCAAAAAATGTTTGCCGAGTGTTTTTTTTTTTGGACTCGGCATAGTCTTTGCCGAGTGCCCGACGATTGACACTCGGCAAACACCTCTTTGCCATTAAAACCTACGCCGAGTGTCGTTTGCCGAGTGTAACACTCGGCAAAATGCTTTGCCGAGTGTTTTTGGGGTCCTGGCACTCGGCAAAGCTCCTGTATCTGGTAGTCTTTCTTGTTTTTGTGTTTTTAATTCAGCATTTGAATGTACTATGGGTGTCTTCTGTTGTGCTACTTTTATTGCTTTTTAGCTGTAGATGCTGTGATTTTCTTTATATTCGGTGTCCTGTTGGAGCCATAGCAAGCTGATCCGAATAGACAGTATAATGTCTCGACGGTTTGGAGTACCTCTAGAGATCCTCCACGAGGTGGCACACACCAGTGTGGTAGGAACAAAGAAAGAAGAAAAGGAAGGGTATACTTTAATATAATATTGTTTTATTTAAAAAAAGTTTTTATCGAGTTTTGCAAAAGCGCAAGAAGAGAAAGTGGGTTTTACTCAAGTGGTTGGGTGAAAGGTGTCATCATGAACCCAATCAGGGCTCCTTTGGACAGGGGCATCCCCGCGGGGATCCCGGACTCATCTGCGGGTGGCGAGAGGCCCGTGTCGCTGCTCCCCGTCGTGATCCACGGCACCATTTGGAAACCTCGTGGGTCAAAATAAGCCCGTGCCTTTTCCACCCCAACCCCATCAATCCGCGCAGCTTAGAATAAACGCCTCCGAGGTCGTGTTGTTTCTTCCTAGTCGGTCATCGCTCCCTCCTCGCTCGCTACTCCAGTCCCGTGTCGCGTCGCGTCGCCCAGGAAAGCATGGCGGCTAGGGTTTGAGCGTCGCCGTCTCCATCCCTTGAGCCAGCCGTCGTCGCCCCAGGTCCTCGTCGTGTCGCCGCCGCCGCAACTCCTAGATCCTGCTCCGACTTGGATCAGGCACTTCCTGGATCGTTTCTGGTCTCGTCGCCGCCATCTCCGTGTGCACCTGCTACGTCCCGTCCAACCGTGTCATGCTTGGTCTCCTAGGCGCAGGTTGGGCACCTCATCCTGATTATCTTGTTGTGTGTTTCTTCTTAGATCTGCTCGTCTTTAGTCTTCACTTCTTAGAATCAAATCGAATGGATGAACTAGGTCGTGGTTCTTGGGCATGGCTTCTACTTTCAATTGAATCACGTTCTGGCTTTTTCTGCCTCACGAGTTCGAGAAATTAGTACTGCTACCTGTGATCTAGTTTTAGTTTTTGGTTCAGAGAGAAAAATATAAAGTACTAATGGTGGCTATGGTTCGAGCTCTACCCTCTCCTACTCGTGCTCCTCCAATCTCTGCTCCTTCTGTTCACAGGCCATTTGTTCTTTTCGTCTTCCTCGCAGAGCGCCACTATGGAGCCTAGGGTTTGAACACCGCCAGTCGCTGCTCCGTCCCACATCCACCAGCTGCCACACTCGTTGAGCTGCCACCTGCACATTCTACATCCCCGGCCAGCCATCTCGCTCGTGGTCTCTAGCTACAGGTTCAACGCCTCCTCCTCTGTTCTACGTTTCTTTTAGATCTGTTTGGTGTTCATGAATTATGTGGTGATCTGGTGGTTCTTTCCACAACTGGTGCTCTTTTTATTGTTCTATGTTTTTTCTTAGATGCAATCCTATCAATTTGTTTCCTTCACTTGTTAGCTGCAGCGACTAGTTGCTTCTTTTTTAGTTGAACATTAGGTTAATGACTCTAGTTCAGTTGAGGTTGTCAAACTAGCTTGCTGCTCTTTTTTGGCTCAAGGTTTCCTCAGTTTTTGTTTTTTAGATAGCGCACTGCAGCTGCATTTTAGAGTGTCAGTAGTAACTGGCCAGTGGAGAGTTCAGGTAAAGCTTAGCTGCAGACTTCGTTTTTCAGTCAGTTCAGAGATTTCTTTGTAGTAGTTGTTTGTTTTCCATCGGTTGCTAGCTGTCTTAGCTCTTAAGTGCTTCATGTGCAGCTTCTGAATATTCAGGCTTTTTAGAATAGTATTCACAGTTCAGTTCAGTGAGTGCTTTTCGATTTGTTTGGGTAGCCTATTAGCAGTAACACTTTTTATTATATTAATTATGTTTACTCATTTCTTTCGTTTACTTCCGTGATGTTTTAAGCAAGTACTAATTGTTCGTAAGGTCAGTATGTCACAAGTTGGCATATGCGACTTTTACAATTAGAAGAGAGACGCGTTGGGTAATTTTGGAACATAGGCTTTAATTATAAATACATAAGTAGGCCAATATCTTAGCTGGTATAGAGCTAATGCTAATATCAGATATAAGGGTCACGCTATGAATATGTGGACATGCCTCTGTTATTAGTTCGCCCATGCTTGCAGAATTAGTACTGCTACCTGTGATCTTGTTCGGTTTAGAGAGAAAAATAAAGTACTAACACGTACTTTATTATAAATACACAAGTAGGCTAATATCTCAGCTTGTTTTTATTTGCAACTTTTAGATAATGTGCTCTAGAAAGGAGAAAATTAAGAAATTCATACAGATGGGAGAAGAAGATGATGATGAATTGTTTCATGTCATTGTTCCTGCAATACTTGAATGTCTGATGAAGAGAAGAGGCCAGAGCATACCTCCGAGTATACTGGTGCTAAGAAGGTGAAGGAAATTCTGGAGGGGCACGAGAATTGGTGTAAATCTGAGTTTCGTATGGAGACACGAATATTTAAGGAGATATGTAACTATCTTAGGCGTGAGGGTCTATTGTGTGGCACACGAGGTGTTACCGTTGAGGAGCAGCTAGAGATGTTTATGTATATGATTTCACACAATGCTAGCAATAATAGACTGAAGAAAGCATTTCAGCATAGTTTTGAAACTGTCCATAGGCACATAAGGCAGTTTTCAATATCATTCCCACTCTCACCTATAGATTTCTGAAGCTTCCTACTTCCAACCAAACTCACCCCAAGATCGCTACGGATCCTAGATTTTGGCCCTTTTTTGGGGTGAGGCATAACACTAGACCTTACTGTCTCTTTAACATTTTGCTCTGTTTTTAAGTTTTATTTTTTTACAGAATTGTATTGGTGCTATCGACGGCACACATGTGCCTATCACAATTGCAGAAGAGAAAGCCCCCCATATAGGAATAGGAAAGGCACACTATCTCAGAATGTCATGGTAGCATGTGACTTCAACCTGAACTTCACATTTATCTCTTGTGGGTGGAAAGGGTCTGCTTCAAATGTTGGAGTTCTTCGATCAGCTATTTCCAAGGGTTTCCAAGTTCCTGAGGGAAAGTTTTATCTTGTGGATGGTGGGTATGCAAATGCACCACAATTCCTTGCGCCTTATCGAGGAGTTAGATATCACATTGCTGAGTTTCGGTGGCGCTCATCTCGAAGAAGAGAATATGCTGATCACAAAAAGCTTTTCAATCATCGTCATGCACTTCTTAGAAACCATTTTGAGAGGGCTATTGGGATTCTTAAGAAAATGTTTCAAATTCTGAAAGTAGGAACACATCATCCCATAGAATCTCAAATAAAAATTCCAGCAGCAGCCGTTGTATTCTATAACATAATTAGATGTCTAAATGGTGACGAGAATTGGCTAGATCACCAACCTACTTATATACCAGAATCTGATCATGTTGATCTGCCACAAGGAGATGGTAATCATCAAAATGATGTGCAGTCGCTGAATTTACAAGACCATGCTGCAAACGTCCTAAGAGATCAGATTGCCATGCAAATGTGGAAACGCTACAATCAAAGTCATGCTTAGGAAGTAGCAGTCAAGTCGTAGAGCATGAAGATTATTTTGTAGTGTGTTATGTAATAAATGTTGAACATGCCAATGTGCTATTGTATAAGACATCTATGTTTATGACTTCCTATCTATGTGAGTTATGTTATATGTCGCCAAACTATTACAGTTGTGTTTGAATGTTATTTTTGTAAACTCTAGCTATGACTAAAGGACAAAGCTCAAGAGCATCATGGAGCTTTAATTATGAGAAAGGACTTCTTGATGTACTTCAAGAACACAATCATGAAAGGTTTAAGGGCTAAAATGGTTGGTCACCTGAAGGATGGAGAAGTATCATAAAGCATTTCAATGAGAAGTTTCCATCCGCTGGATTTTCGAAGGCACAGATTCAAGACAAGGAGAAGGACATTAAAGGAAACTACAAGGCTATTCGGGCAGGGATTAAGGAAAGTGGGGTTGGCTGGAATGATTCTTTGTGCATGATCAATGCTTTACCAGATAAATGAAAGAAACTTATTGATGTATGTTGTAAGATCATTTCACTTGCTAGATAATTTAGTTTGTTACTATGCTGCTAACTTTAGTTTGCATTTGCCAGGATCATCCAAGGCTTAAGAAGTTCCAAGCAAAAGCATTTCCTTTGTATCACGAGTGTGAGAAAGTGTACGAAGGTAAACTTTTTATTCAGCTACTAGTGCAGATAGCTTTTTTACCTATCCTACAGTAGTGTTTAGTATTTAGATTTTTTGAGCTACTAGCATTTGTTTTTAGATAGTTTTTTGTTAGACTACTGTAGCTGTGCAACTGTCCTAGAGATAGTTTTTTTTTGAACTATTAGCATGTGTTTCTCAAACTGTGCAGCTGTGTAACTGTCCTACAGATAGCTTTTTTTGAACTATTGAAATAAACTTTTTATTTCAATGTGTGTTCTATACAGTAGTAGCTTTCCTGCTACTACTATCCTTTTCTGCTAATATTTTTGGGACATTCATGTGACTTGAGTTTATTTATCCACATGAAACAGGAAGCATTGCAACAGGTGAATTAAATTTCACATCAACAGAGCCACTTGAGTTGCACCCACCGTCTTCCACTCAACATGTCAACGCCGGTGACATAGATGCTCCAGATAGCAGCATGAACCCTTTCTTTGCAAGTATGGATGATCATAGGGCATCAAGTGAACCTATAGACCTCACTGGAGCCGAACCAGCTTCCTCTGCTTGTTCAGGACAAAAGGGATCAGGAAGTGGGAAAAAGAGAAGCATTGCTGGAGTTCTACAAGGCTATTTGGACCACAAGATAAAGCAAAGCAAAACTTTTGTGGAATCACTAGATGAAACAAGTAAAGGTGACTATTCTATCAAGAAGTGTATGGATCTTCTGGAATCCATGGAAGAGCTCTTAGATGAAGAGAAGGCGCAAGCAACAAGCGTCATGAAGTGTGAGGTGAACAGAGAAATTTTTATCAACTTCACAAACCCAAGAGTTTGCCTATTGTGGATCAAGGGTGAGATTGCTCCAAAGGTAAGTTTACTATTCTTGTGACTACCTACCTTACTAGTACTACCCCTTGTGTAAGAATTTTACGGTACTGTGAGAAGTACATGGTGTTGTAGAATTTATTTATGAAATCTGACCTTCTGCCCAGTGCCCAGTGCCTAGTGCCTAGTGCTGCAATTGACTGTTGGAGTTTTTGTGAGTTTTACAATGCCTTTGACTAAAACTGAAAACCCAAATGCCTAATTTTACAGTACTATGTAAAGCAGGAAGCTTTTCATTAATTTGGTTGTACAAGCAAAGTTTCTAATCTAGTGTGCATGTAGAAGAATGATACTTTTGGCTATATGATAAAAAAGTTATCCTTTGCCAATCCTTGCAAGATTCACCTACCCTAAGACAATGGTCAATCAACCAAAAGACAATAGGAGTAGAAATCAACTAACTAATTACTTGGAAGATTAGAAAATGGAAGTTAGGATAGGAACAATTAAATTCAGAAATCAATTAATCACCATGGTTAAGGGGCTGTAACATTTTTCATAATCTAAATTTAACCAAATTTTTTCTTTGTTAGTATTGAGTTATCATGTATGAATGAAAGCTGATGGCCCTGTTCGGCTTACCTCATATTTGGTTTGTTCGGCTTCTTTTTTTCAGCCGGAACAGTGTTTTTCTCTCACAATAATTCAGCCAGAACAGTATTTTTCAGCCAGTTTCATCCAAGTTTCAGACCAGCGAACGGGGCCATAATTATTGCTCAAGAAGAATGATAGTGAACCAGATTTTTTCTTTGTTAGTATTGAGAAACTGAGGAAACTTTCAGTTAGTCAACCAGGTTTTCATTTGCACAAATCCAATATTTTTTCTGTGAGTGCTGTATGATTGCGTGAAACTCTAGCATTTCAAAGGGGCCTAAGTATGCAACTTGAATCCGTTTTTGGTTATACAGTATGTTTTGAGTGCAATTACCAATTTCACAAATGATATTTGACTAGAAGCCGTTACCAATTTGATAGCAAGCTTGATAGATACTAGTAACCATAATAATTACAGGTATTGACGTCAATTTAATCTGATAGTCTATTGCTAGCTATGATCTTGTGTGCAGTTAACATTAGTATTTGCAGTTCCTATATTTACATCTGTGGTAATGACAATGTTCGTTGATGCAGGTTTGAGTGTCTAGGACATTTGAAGAGGCATCTCATGAAGTGTCAAAGCTACTGAACGTATTAGTTATTGAGAAATTTCCAATTTGCCACATTCCACGATGCCGCTTTTATGTTTATTCCTTGCTTGAACTGGACATGTCTGTCTTTACTTCCATAATTTTGAAAGTCTATGCAAATGAATTACGTATCCGTACTAAATTTATCTATGGTGCTAAGTTTCAGCTTGAGAAAACATCATTTTCTGAATTCTGTGTGTTTTTCTGATTATTCTGAATATTTTTTGTCGTCCGGGATTTGTATCTCCATCTTTCCCAAATAGTAGCTGGTAAATTTTCCCACTAGGGGATTCCGTCTCCTAGGGGACAGTGGTGGCAAGTGCAGTGGAGAAAACCCCTTAGAGGCTTAAACACACGTGGTTTTGGGCACCCTTCATCCAAATGAGCCCTCACCGATGTTTGAATTCTTTTCAATTCGAATTCAGGGTTGGGTGGGAAGGTGTAATCATGAACCCAATCACTCCTGTTCAAACTATTTTCAATTCGGATTCGGGTGCTTTCTCTTGTCACATTTTCATAATTGCAAGAGGGTGTGAGCATATGAACTAGGCAGATATATCACAATACATCGCCTCTTATTGTCGCCAAATTATCTGAAACCATTATCGGGATTCCATATGCAAGTCTTTTCTTTCCTTTCGAAAACATACGCCAAAGTCTGTTGTCGTCAAAATTCATCTAGGGTAAACACCACAACGAGCAAAATTCTTATTCAAAATACATGATCTTGCAGGCATCTAATGTGTCGGATAACGGGTTTGAAAGCTGTTATAAGTGGGAGTTACATACCCTGCACGCTAGTCTCAGCTGGAGGCAGGGCAGCGGAGGCCGGAGTACGATCTTAGTTGCTGTATAAATTCGTCGATGTACCTGTCCTGCAGTTCCTTATCAGCTACAATCCCTTGCACCTTGAGGGCATTTTCCACGAAGACACCCCTGGTTTCCTCCTCTAGCATGACGGCCCGGACTGCGCTGGCGACGCCATGGCGGTCGAACGACCCGTCGTGCTCATCCCTGGCCACCTGCAACCCCACCTTCTTCCCCTCCATGAGGCGCGCATTCGGCCCTTGGTCCCCGAAGATGGGCAGCATGACGAGAGGGCGGCCATACAAGAGCCCTTCGATGAGCGAGTTCCGCCCGCAGTGCGTCAAGAACCCGCCCACGGCGCCGTGCGCCAGTATGCTGGTCTGAGGAACCCACCCCGTGGTCACCAGCCCACGGCCGCGGCTGCGCTCTTGGAACCCGGCTGGAAGGATGTCCGCGTCGGGAACGCCGCTGGGATTCCTCAGAGCCCAGAGGAAGCGTGTCCCGACGAGCTCCAGCCCCAGCGCCAGCTCGCGCACCTGCTCCACGCGCAGCGGCACCTCGCTCCCCAGCGCCACGTACAGCACCGAGCTCGGTGGCTGCGCGTCCAGCCACCGCACGGCGGTGTGCTCCCCATTCGCGTTGGCGCCGCGCCCTCCGTCGGGTGACGGCGGAAGGAGCCCGAGGGGGACGACCGGCTTGCCGACGAGCGGTGCCACCAGCGGGAGAAACTCGGGCTCCCACTCGAGGCTGCTTCGCATGGCCATGACCGTGCACCTCTCGCGCGTCAAGCAGAAGCGCTCGGCGATGGACATACATGACGCGCCATCCTTGGCCAAATATTGTTTATTCTGCTCCGACTCGTAGCGGGGTGGAGCCGCCGCCGGCCGTTCCTCTACAGCGGCACCCGGCTTGGCGCGCGAGGACTGCCGATCCCTGGCCGCGGCAAGAGACGCGGCGCTCGGGAGCAGCATTGCGCATGGCACCTGGTGACAAGCCGAGCTGGATCTGAGACAAATACGGAAGCAAAAGCAAGTTGACAGCGTTGACCAGTTTTCATTTGGTGTGAGCGAACCTTGTTGTCGACGACGGCGGCGCCGGCGGCCCAGTAGTGGAAGCAGTCGACGATGACCCAGTCAGGCCTCTTGCCCTCGTCGGCGCAGGACGCGCCCAAGAACTCCGCGAAGGGCGCGGCGAGCCCGTCGAAGGCCTTGAACAGGAGCTCAAACTTGTCGTGGGGGACGCTGTTAGTGGACTCGGCGCCGTCGGGGAGGCCGTCGACGCGCGGGAGCGGGAGCGCCACGAGGTCGACGCGCGGCGCCGCGGCGGGGCGCAGCGCCGGGAGGCGGGCGATGTTGCCCGGAGTGGAGACGAAGGACACGCGGTGGCCCCGCAGCGCCAGCCGCTCCCCGAGCTCCAGGTACGGGAGCAGGTGGCCGAACCCGAGCCACGGGAAGATCACGAAGCGCAGCGGCCCCGGGGACGAGGACACGGCGTTGTCCATGGCGATTGGCCGAGGGGAAAGCGGACGTGCAGCCGAGAGGAGCAGACCTTGCCCGCGAAGGCGTGGCATTGATCTGAATCGATACTGTACTTTGCAGAGATTGATCGATAGAGACGGGAGCAATGAGCCAATGACGTCGTCGGAGTTAGCATTAACAAAGATGGCATGCTCTGCGCATCTTCTATTTTAAAAATAAAAAGAAAAGGAAAATCTGCAGGGATGCAGCAGTTTGTCAAATGGGCTGTGACGTGCTGACGTACGTGCTGGCTGCTCAGTAGGAGTATCCAAGAAACTCATCGCAGGTTACTATGTTATTAACGAGCAAAATGCCACTCGGAACCTAAAGCTAGCATGGCTACACTCGAGGGTCGTTTTTTCCGGTCGATAAGGCTAATGAGTAATGAGTACTCACTCCATTTATTTTCGTAGGGGTATTAAATTTTCGAAAGTCAATCTTTATAAACTTTCAAACAATTAATCAAACTATATACACATTGAGTGTAAGGAAGTTGTATCAATTTTGTATATAATAGATCTTGTAGTACAAATGTACAATTTGATTTTGTACTGGTCGACAATACTTACATTGTTTTAAAATGTAAGTTTTAGTTTTATCCTACTTTGACTGAGTTTATTGAGAAAAAAAAACTATGTTAACATCTATAATACAAAATAAATGTATTATCAAGACATTTTATGGTGGATTTATTAATAAAACTAATTTGACGTAGATGTTCGCTCATTTTTCATAAACGTGATCAAAATTAGAAAAGATTGATTTAGAACATAACTAAAACAACTTACGTCGTAGGAGTATATTATCATAGAATTTTTCTTTTTTGTTAACTCGTTTTCTAAGGATGTTTTCAAACCCTAATATGTGTTGGAAAGAAACGAAGCATAATCTGACTTTGATGCCGAGGAACAGCGTCAATGATTCATCTGTTTTTATGAAAATTGAGGTGCACACAGATGTAAAGGTGTCTCAAGGATCTCCATGCAGTTGGGGGGTGGGGGCATGCCATGAGCATTGAGATCTGAGATACGGGACCGCGTTTCAAATGCCTTGCAGCGGTTCAAAACGGCATTATTCAAGAAAAAAAATTATCATTTGTGTTCTGCGAGCGGCCTACCGTATAAACAAAGGTACGCTGGCAACTAGTGTCGAAAGTTGGAACGGAAGGCGATATATCATCTTATTCAGGATCTTTGGCCTGCCGTGCCCATGCGGCCATGCGCCGTGCCACCAAAATATTGTATATTCGTAATCCCTATATCAAACTCATATTGCACCCAGAAAAAATTCACCTGGGTAAACAAAGCTTGAAGAACCTTGCGGCTTTTTTATCCTATCTGCAGGATAGAGTGATCTTCTCAACATTGCAGAAATTGAACTGGATACTATGATATGGATCCTATGCTAAGCCCTGTTCGCTTGAGTTACTTTTCAGTCATGGAACAGTGTTTTCCTCTCACAACATTTCAACATAAACATCAACATAAGCCAAATTTCAGCATAAGCGAACACGGCATTATCTTCCCAAAATTACTGAAATTAAACAGAATATGGATATGGATTATGGGGTTTCCCCTTATCTACGAGTAGAGGTTGAAGAACCAATGTTCATACTCCATAGACAGCTCATGAGAAAGCATAGCAGAATAATGCCACCAAACCAAAATGAGTGATCTAGGATCATTATTGTTTCCTAGAGAATACGGGTCATGGTTACAAATTATTGCTCTACAATGTTTCCAAGGACAGTTGCAAGAAAACCATGAGGGATTCAGACATGTCCAGGCAGCAATTAGCAGCTTATACAACAAGCACTACAGGTTCTGATGCAATACAGCAAGTATACAACGAATTAATAATGTTATGTGGTGCATGATTCACATAATTTGGTGTGTACAATGCTCGGTTAACTGGCTCTAGTGATGTTATTATGAACCAAGATGCACAGTGCATGGGTCTGGCTCAATTCAATCAATTTGTCATCCTCCAATGGCTGAAAGAAACACAAGAGTAATTAGACATCCCTGTGAAAATGGCTGGGCGGAAGGCATAGCGCTTTTACCTGCTGCTTTTGGAACTGGGGGAGTTGAACCCGTTTCAAGCCATCTGCTAGCCGCTTGCATGGAAGAGATGGTTCAGCTGCAGCGAACTCATTCAGAACCTGGCAAAATTTTGGCAATACATTGGAAAAATGGAAGACCAAGGGATAATGCCCTTTCCATTTCCTTTCCGTAATGAAATGATTGATCAAGTGAACATTAGACCACAGTTTGGAGAAGTTTTTCAATTATTTCAGTTAATTTGGTGAATGATAGAAATATTGCCTTTCTTTAGGACTCCTCATTGTTACTACTAAGTTTAGTTGCTCAATTCTTTGTTTCAATTCTAAAACTATGAACCAAATGTCAACCTGGTTCAAGTTTGTGTTTCTGTTACATAAGCAGCAACAGATCTCAATTGTAAACATACAAGCTGTCTATCAGCAAAGTTTTAGAGTCTCTTAAATATTAGTGCAGGCTAACAGCATCTTCTATGGTTTTCATTTCAGCTTACAACAAAAGGCTTCTCAATCTACAACTACTCAGTTCAAACCTCTTAAGTACAACAAAGTGTTTCAAAGAAAAACGACAATGTCCACATCAATGGATGGCAGAGCCACCTCATCACAAGTATAGCTTGCCTAGAGGTGACTCATGGCCACACACACATCATGTCAATGCCTGGGTGATAGACAAGTCACAAAAGATTGGTAGCACCCTCACAGTAGAAAGGCATCCAGCACAAACCAAACAGGAGAAATAACTCAGCCTAGTGTAGCTAGGGCTACAAAGTGCAGGTGGTGCTATGCTGCAACCTGTCTATCCAGGATGTCGGTTGTTCAGCTTGATCCAGTCCTAAAACTGAGTCAACAAAAATCTATATATTATTTTTCTATGAGCGGAATTACCGCTTCCAGCGTGTTCAGATAATTAAGTTACAACACCAGTACACCCTACATGAGGCACCAAAATTACAATGTACAAGAACCAATGCCAAATGAATGGTTTCTAAGCTATGGAATGCCTATAACAATATAGCCTGGTATACCTTCAGCTCCAACCCTCTGCTCACTCCATCCTAGACTCCAGTTCATATAAGTTGCTTGATTAGGTTTTGTGGCTTGGATGTTATCAGTGTCTGGAGGGCAAAAATGAGCCAAAAATCAAAAGCCAAGATGAATTAGTTCCCTCTAAATTATAAGAGACTATTTCTTCACCAATTGCAAATCAAGCTTTTATGCCAGTTCAATTCACTTTCCCTTTTATTTGGCTTACGCAGATCATGCACATGCCTAATCTGTTCAAATATGCCAACTGCATTTGTGACAAACATTGGACTATAAGCAGCATCAAAAAATATTGTCAACTTCCTCAGCAGAGTAAATGATTTTCTGCCTAACAAATATAGACTAAAACATGCTCATACAATAACACTGGATTTTCTGGCTAGTGAACTACTGATCAGTGAATAGCAAAAGGAAGCTGGCCAATAGGAAGATCCAGTTAGAAACAGGCCCATTAGATCCGTAGTCTACATTTATTTGACCCAAAAATTTTGCTCACAAACATTTCCACTTACACTGCTCTGCAGGCATGCTTCCCAAAGTGCACCTCAGCCCTAAAAACCCTTATCATTTTCAACCTCATTGTTTGTACTTGAGAATTCAGATACTAATGAGGGGCATATTCATGGTCACATTTTCTAAAGAAAAATGATTGCCTAACTAAGCATGGTTGCGGTGTCAATTATTTGAAAACAAAGGGAATACCTGATTTCTGATTGCTCCAATCAACATATCTTGGCATCCAGATGCATGGACATTCTTCAAATTTGGGCACTGAAGAAGCAGACGTTCTGAGGCAAGTAATTCTAATCATCAGCAATGGTGACAACTATTTACCTACTTGATAACCTGAAAAAAAAATGAAAGGACATAATACCTGGATGTAGATTTGTGCAAGAGTTAAGATTGAGATCATTTAACTCTGGACAATTTACATATAGAGCCTGCGACGTATGAAACTAGTTATAGATTTTATTAGTAAACAATAGGATGTATCAATGCCCATAAAGTCCAAGGCTTACATCTATTGCAGAACAGCCCCACAGACTGAGTTTCTTCAAATTCCCATGCTTTATAATAAGCTTTTGGTGAATAGGTTGCCTCTTTAAGGTGGATAGTTTTCGTATAATTCTTATACCTCCATTGAGTTCACCAAAATACGGACCCTCTTTTTCATTCTTCACGTTAGCGCATAGGCTCATTCCACAGTCCATGAGTTGAAGACATGGCAACTGTGCTGTGGCTAGCTGGATCCCACCTATAGAAGCATATAAAAAATTATCTCTACATTAGGGAATCATGCATGATAACCAGTAAACTCATGTGCAGTGAGGTAGGATTAATCGACTGCGGAAAGAGTTCTGGGGCTTACGTGTGGTCACATTTGGGCAAAGAGCAAGGAGCAGCCTTGATAAAGTATGAGGGAACGCTTTGCAGATCATCCCAACACCATTATCACTAATGCTAGATCTGGAGTAATCGAAACAGGTAATTAAAATCAGCTAAATACAAGTAATTCCGGCTGGTAAATAAAACAGCAGCTTTCTGATAATCAATAACAGATTGCATTTCCAAAGCCAAGGAATGGAGCTTACCCACTTAAATCAAGTAACTCCAAGCTCGGACACGACCGAACAATAGATGTAACAGCTGCATCAGTTATTTTTGAACCTAGAATCAAGGATAGCATGCACAGTCCCCTGGTGAACAATAACGAGACTGAAGTTAGAAAGTTGAAGTAATACAAAACTAGAATATTGATGAGATTAGCATGCGATATGGCAACATTGGATCAAAAAGATGGTTGGATAGTAGATAGAAAAGGGCAGAAATATACCTGAAATTAGCATTCTCTAGAGCACATACAGCTTCGTTGGATAATTGATTCGATGATATGTGCATTTTTTTCAAGTTATGGCATGTACGACCTAGGCCATCCATCAAAGTAACCAGATCGTTAAAATCACTACTTTGTTGTGTGAAGCACAGTGAGAGCTCATTCATATTAGGACAGTTCATAACCTGTAAGAAACATCCCCTCCAGTGAACTAATGCAGAAAATGAACTTTTTATCATTGTGAATAGCGTTTGAACACAGTATTACCGATTTCGAAAGGGAACAAAGATCTGACAGCCAAAGAATTGAAAGGCTTGAAGAGCACAGATTAAGAATATCCAAATTAGAGCAACCACCAATTTTGAGGACTGAGAGAGTAGACTTCTCCGAGACAAAACAACTTAGATCCTCCCTGCACACAAAATAAAATCAGCTTATATTTATGTATGTGCTTAAAGCAAACACGATATTACTAATATAGGATGCAAATATAATCATTCACAAATCAATGTCAAGATGACTTTTGCAGCAGGATAACCATAACTAGCTAAGTTTCTGCAAGAGACGTAGCATGGCAATCAACATATGACTAATGCACTAACTTGAAACAGAGTAATAGACCACTAATTGCACTGCACTAGTAGATTTGTAATAACTTCAAATGTCCATAGGACCTCTGCTTCACACTTTGACTGTTTAATAACCTTGATCTCGTCTTGCAATTTTAGTTGAGGAGCTAGCATTGGAAACAAGGTAAAACATGTATATTATAACCAAACATAACGTACCCAGTAATCCTGTTGACTGCATCAGCGGCCATGGTAATCTCGAGAGTTCTTAAACTTGGGCAGGAAAATGCAATACAAGACAAGGTAGTGGCGTCAACATCACTGCAAGAAACATTAAAGAACAAGATACATGTTAAGAGTACTAAACGTTATCTTAGTAAAGAAACATACACCGGTAGGGATACATGATCTTATACTGGTATAGATCATGGATAGTAATCAATGGCCATTGATGAGCACTGACCAATTTGATTGCAAGTACTGATTGTGGGTCTCTAAACTACAGCATTGGTCAGAGAAGGCATAATGTTTTAGAAACAAGTTAAAAGAATTAGTTTTAGAAACAAGTTAGCAAGACAAAGAAAATCTGAAACAAAGCCATTTCTATAAAATTTGCAAATAGATGCATGCACCGTTTATGCATTCATCTAGCAAGCACCTTTGTACAGTGGTGTCCACTCACAAATCATCCTACAACTTGACTAGGTACTTCTGAAACCACATTTTGGTCCTTTTAACATTACTTGACTAGTTTAGAGTTGTATACTTAATGTCACAGGATAAGCAAAGGATAAGCCAGTAAGGCACCCTGTTCATTATGTTCTGAAGTGGGACATTAATCTGACACTAATACTCATGAGCTCATACACTCATACCGACGTAGAAACTGACCTAAAGCATGCAGCTGCATGACAAGACATTGATAACTCCCTACTCATTTCTCAACAAGGATCCCTGCTTAAATCAGGCATTACCACAACTAACCCAACCAATGCTCAAATATGATCTGGGGGCACTAACATCTTATCTCCTCACAGAAACAAAAAACGTGAGCAAGTCCACATATCCAAAATATGACAAGG
Source organism: Miscanthus floridulus (assembly GCF_019320115.1). Lineage (NCBI taxonomy): Eukaryota > Viridiplantae > Streptophyta > Magnoliopsida > Poales > Poaceae > Miscanthus > Miscanthus floridulus. Next base: position 41,893,472 of record NC_089581.1, read on the forward strand.
ATGCGGTTTCCCCCATGGTTGCATGGTCTTATATAGTAGGCACTGTTATTAATTTGTAGTGCGTGCTTATTGAGCCCTGAGCATTAACCAAAACCCCAACACCCTTATCAGATAGGACATAAATATTCCGTACATGCCTTGACTCCTTGTCTTGTCATGCCAATTGGAGACCAAGGCAGCAGCACCACCAGTTTTCAGATCGGTTACCCGTCTTATACTGTACTACTACTACTTTGGAGGTCACCCAGAAATATGGCCTTTTCCCCATATATATAATATTAATATTCTAGCGATTTATATCGTATCCCTTAATCAAAATTGAATAACCGTAAGCAGAAATTACGCGCGGGCGAATTCCCTGGTCATCGCAAAAAATGAGCAGCGCCGAGCTGAGATCGGCTCATCGATCTCACTGCGGCGCACCCAGATCGCGTAAGAATCGCACTGTTCCAGGTGAGATTCGGCCGGGGCACCTCACCTTTCCATTCGGAGGTCCAGGCGGGAGAGCGCGGTGCAGCGCGGGAGCAGCGCGCCGAGGAGGCCGACGCCAGAGGAGGCGAGGACGCGGAGGCGGAGCTCCTCGGCGGCCCGCCAGACCCGTCCCGCGCAGTCCCGCCAGCCGCGGCTGACCCCCGCGGCGGCCATGACCCCGCGGGGGCCGAGGCGGCGCAGAACCTCCGCCATGACCTCCCTGGGCATCTGGCGGGCGCCCACGTCCACCGTGGCCTCCTCGTCGTCCAGCTCCGCCTCCCCCATGTCGACGTCCTCCACCTTGGGCTTCTTCTCCGGCGAGGGCGGCGTAGTGCCGGCCTCGTCGAAGGAGAGGGCGCGGCGGAGCCTGTGCTCCCCTCCGGCGCCGCTGGCGCTGGCGGCCCCGGACGAGGACGAGGGCGACGGGGTCGGGGTCGGGGCGGCCCCGCCGGGCGCGGGGGCGGGGGCGGGGACGGGGCCGACGCAGACGTGGCCCTTCTTGGGCTGGCCGCAGCGGCCGCAGTTGTAGTTGCCCCGCGTCTTGGGGCGCGGCGGCGGCGGCGGCTTGGGCAGCGACGCCATGGCCGGGGCGGGGCCCAGCCCAGGGGCCGGCCCGGGGGTTAGGGTTTGGGGGGCGCGCAGCTGGGCGGGGTCGGTCGGTCGGTCAAGTCAGGGGAGGGGGAAATAGCTGGGGCAGCAGGGCCGCGCGGGAGACTGGGGAGGGGTTGGCGCCATTTTTCGGGGCGCGAGCAGGATGGATGGATGGATGCAGAGGGGGGGGAACGGAGGTGAGGATTTGGTTTTCGCGTAGCGCCGCGCCGGCCACGACGCAGACGCAGCTGCCTGCCTCCCTCTCTCTCTCTCTCTCCACAGACCACCACACACACATGCACGGGGGGCACCGCTGCCCGCGAGTTGTTGAAAAGAAAAGGGAAAAAAAAGGAGGGAGGAGGGCGACGAGACGTGAGTTGCAAGTCGTTGTGTTCGGGGCTCCGGCTGTCCGGGATTGGATTTCCTCTGCTCTGCCCTGGCTTTGACAAGATCCGCCCGCCCGGGAGACGAATTCCTTCCGAGTTCGGCCTCGTTTTAAGCCGTTTTTTGCACCGAACTCATGTGTGAAATGGCTTCATCTCTCCCGGCTAGTAACAGAATTTTCTGGCTTTTTCTGTCCACAGCTCGTAGAGTTTCTATCGAGTTTCGTGTTTACTTCTCCCTTCTCCGTCGGTGTGCACGCGGATTCAGCCCAACCCTATCACCCGAATCATGATGGTCGCAAGTCGCATCGGCCTACTTTGCCGATGGAAAGTTGCAAGAAAAGAGATTCTGAATCCGGCCTCTCTCTGTCTCTCTCCCTTGGAAAACTGACTGAATGGTATCTACCCGCTCTACAAAACGATATGGGGGTTCGTATTCGAGTAGAAATTTGGTACATTACCAGCTCACCCAGCTATACCATCTTCTACGCGTTCATTTCCTTTAATTTATTTCATTCATGACTTCCTGTTAGAAATCGCGGCGGCAGGGCCACGTAACGGTAGATCCTGAGCTGGCCCGAATCAGCTTTGTTTTGCCTCGTTAGAAAAATCCGCTCGGCTATTGCCTAGACTCAACGCCGTGAAGAACATCCTCGTACCAACACTTTTTAGTTTTTCCTCTTTTTTTACTAAAAAATAGCTCGAGCATGTGTGGCGAGTTTAAATAGAGGAAATGCTAGCATTCTATAAACATTGCAAGTGTCCTAGATAGAGGTCAAATATGATTGTGGTACTAGAACGTTAAAAACAATTTTGCTATTATCATCCCATGCCAACACGAAGCTCTTAACTTCCAAACAGCCGCCCGTGGATTGGCGGCAAGGGCAGGGCGAAACGTTTTTTTTTTCAAATCAAATCAAATAAAAAAAAAGTACACGATTTTTTGTTTACAAATAGGCACTAACCGCCAGCGGCCGTAACCGTACATATCACCCGTGTCCGTACGTATGCGTGCATCGTACGTTACACCATCCAAAATCCCGAGCACAAACTTGAAGCGTCCGTTTAAAATACAACAAAAATGAAAGCGCATGGCTACGTCCGGATGCGAGCTAGTAGGTACAGTACACGCGAGTGCGAGATAGGTCACGTTCGCTTTTCTTATAATCCATCTTTTTCAGCTTATTTTTTTAGCCAGAACAGTGTTTTCCTCTAACAACAAATCAGTCGGAACAGTGTTTCGACTTATTTTTCCAGCGAAGCGAACGGGACCTTAATGGTGCTACGTCCAGGCACCGAAATGCAAATTGACCTGCAGGTACGGTGTGAGTGAATTTAACGTACATATCCCATCTAAAATACTCCAAATTGAGTGTTGGAATGATTCCTGACGGGATATGTTTACTAATTTATATAGCATTGATGAACTGGAGTTCCTGGGTCTAACCCAGGCCAAACGAACGGGCCTAAAAGGTGCTTTCAAATTAACAAAGAGATGCACACTTCTAACGATGTTGTCGGGAGAGCGGGCAAGAAGTGTCGTACTGTAGCGTGTCCGACAACAGCTAAACAGCGTGGCTGATCAAGCGCGGAGATGGTGTCATGTTCTGGAAGGCGGTTACGGTGGTGGGGACCCAAAGGCGATTCTGTTAGCTCACATAGTCGGTTGGTTAGGCGGCTAGGTGCCACGGCGGGCGCCCTTATAAGCCCTTGTAATCGCATTGTGCAAAGGCATCGAACTGAATACTTCTCTGGACCCTGAAATGCTATTCCCTATCTAAACTCTGTTCTTCTGAATTCCTCCCAAGTTCTTGCTGTTCCCCAGTCTAAACTCCAAATTCCCAAGTTATCCGTTGTGTTCATCCCGGAACACAACAATTGGTATCAAAGCCGTTGCGCTTCGATCTCTGCCGCGCTTGGTTATCCTTGATCGTGTCCCTAATCCCCATCGGTAGGAGTCGCAGTTCTTCGCTTCGGTGATTGAATCACACGCTCCAAAGGTCCGAGCCGAGGTTGAACGGTGTGACACCCTCAGTGTTACGCCCTAAACAAACTACTAAATCATGTCATGAGCATCATGTTTATGTGATAATGCATGTGATAGAATGTGTAGATAACATTTTTGTAACTTCAGATGATCAATAAAAATGTTAAATAATAAGTTATTCCATAACTCATATGTATCAATTAGGGTTTAAAACTAATTTTTATTGAACAAAAATGCTATAGAACATATATGTGGCGCTAAATAAAGTTTGGAATATGAACTTTGTAGATGACAATGAAATACTTGCCGTGGAAAAATAACAGTGCTAGCCAACATTTCTAATAGCCTGAAAATGCAATTTAGAATCAAATTCAGCTAAAAAATTGGAATATTTTCAAGTATATTGGCAGATAGACAATGCAATGTTTGGTGATTTATTTTGTGAAATCGAGTTAGGAGGTGGTGTCGTATTTTAGCTCAGGTTGGTAGCCTCATATCCTCTCTGGAGCATGGTGAAGATGGTTTAGGTTCCACAGCAACCATTTAGTTTTTATATGCGCTTTAAAATTCGTGCAAGACGTGATTTCGGGCTAGTTCACCGGGTGAGCGCAGTCACCACGTCTCGGGGGCGCAATGTCGCCACGCCTGCTCGCTCTGCGCGTGCACGCGCGCTGCCGCGCATGTCCGGCTGCGACTGCCCTGGCCTGGCCACCACTGGCTCTGCCGCGTGGAGCCACTGCTGCTGCTCGCACGGCCGGGCAACGCTGCAGCCTGCCTCGCCGCGCTGTCACACCGCCGATCCGCCCCGCGCCACGACGCAGCTATTGCCGGTGCCATCGCATCGCCGTCATGTCCGTGCCTCCCTCTGCACCTCTGCGTCGCTACCGGCCCAGTTCGATGCCGCCACTATCACGCGCACGTGGTTGAGCTCACCGCCGCCTTGTCATTTATGGCACTGCGGCCGCGCGGGCCATGCCGGTCGTGGACGCACGTGCTTGTCCGTGGCATCTACGTGCGCGTCGCGCCTAGATCATGCCGGCCACGTCCTGCCAAGGCGACACCGAGACAAACCCACTTGCCGCCTCATCTCTCTTTCCCTCTGTTGCCACTGTCGAGCCGTGCCATCAAAATGGCCACCAAGTGATCACTTCCATTTAATTCAGCACTTCTGCGGCTTCACCATCAAGTTCTCTCGCTGCCCGACCCCACCCAGCCATGAAGAAGGCATTGCCAAGCTCCAATTTGGCTCTTTTCCCACCGCCGTGCCGATAAGGCCGCATCCAATCGTGGACGAGGGCAGCCCTCCTAGCGTCCCTCCCGAGCCAATTCACCTGCACCACTAGCTTCGTCTTGCCTCCCTCTCCACCTTGTGCACGCCAGTGGAACCACTACCCCCCTCGTTGCCGCTGACGCGACCACGCCACCATGGTGCGCCGCCGCACGTGGCCACACCTCCTCCGCCATCCTCCACTCCAACCGTCACCTCGACTAGGTCCATGGTAGTCTACTGATGCTCCCTCACTAGGCAGTTAGGTTCTTAGGTGCTCTGGTTCGCCGGGCAACCACGTCACCATCGCGGACGGCCGCGTGTCGCTGCAGCTCCCTCCAACATGTCTCGTCACCTCGCGTTGTTGCTTGGTGTAGGCGGTTGGACCGTAGTCGAAGGTCAGCCCGACCGACGGGCCAGCGCGAGCCTCTGGTGGCTGGCGCGGTCGTACTGTGTCACCATCTATCGCGTCGCCGTGCACTGAGCCGACGGGGGTGCGCGCGGGTGAATTAGGAAAAGGACGGGGGGTTAAGTGAGAAGATCTGAGAGAGAGGGAAATAATGTTAGCACTTAGTTGTGATTTGGGAGAAGTGCGAGGCCTCTTTTGTAAAAGCGCCAACGCGCGCGGGACTCCCTGCCACGGGGTGCCTCACGAGCGAGCCGGCCTCGCGTGGGCCGCGCCAGCGGGCTGCTGCGCGCGCTGGCTCGTGTGGGTCACGTGGGAGATTCAGTTTTCTTTTCATAAGGAATTAGTAAATAGTTTTCTAATTTAATTTCTAAACTGTTCTTTGGTAATTAATATAAAATCATGTAGGTGTCCAAAAATTGTGAAACGAATTTTTGTTAGGTTCCTAAAATTGTGCTCTATCTGTTGGTGTATTTAGTTCATGTTTATATGTGTTGACATTAGGAGCTATTAAATCATTTGAGAATGCTTAATAATATTAAGTTAATTATTGTAGGAATTTTTGTGGTGAATTGATGATAGTTTTTATCCTTAAATTTTTACAGCAGTTTCATTATATTATTATGTGCTCACTGTAATTTTTGTAACTTTAGAATAGACTAAGCATAGGGTAGTTAAATGCTCTTTGTTTAAATATACATTAAATCACTAGTAGAAATAAAGATATATCCTTAAATTGCCAAGCTAAGGGTTTGTTAGTTGAAACCAACACTTTGCTTGATGAAAATGATAGTTAGCTTAGTATCTTAGTCATTAGAGCTATCTTAGTAGCTTAGTATGCGTATTCTTATTTTAAGAGTTGTTCTTACCTAAATGCTAAGTGTTGCATCATCATCGCATGCATGTAGAGAACGAGTTGGCGGAGATCGTGATCATCGGAGATCACGAGTTCGAGGAGATCGTCGATGAGTACGAGGAGAAGATTCTCGTGCAGGAGGTCCCAGAGCCACCACTAACTGACTCAGCTGACACCGCGTCTGCCTAAGACAAGCCCCGGTGCATAACTTCTATTTTATAATTCACCGTATATATGTGTTGTGTATTTACGTTACAGGAATTTTATGAAAACCACATGCATAGATATACCTGTCCTAAGAGTCTTATTAGTACATGTTCGAGTAGATGCTATGCTTGGGTCATCGGTAACGTGACTAACCTGCCGTTGCTCACAATAGGGGATTATTATTATTCTCATAATAAAATGATGAAATGAAAAATAGAGACATGGTAATGATATGGTATGGATATTGGTAGGTGTAACAGGTTGTGTCCTACGGTCAACGGGGCTTAGCTTGGTTACACTGTTTTCCCTGTTCTGTCGATCAAGGACCGTCCATTGCTGTGGATGGTAGTCAGGTCACAGACTTATTATCCTGGGCATATACTTGCTTATGGGAGGGGGAAGGCTCGTTACGCTCTTGTCGTGGGTTCTGGCTCTTTCCGGACCGACTGATTGGAGGCGGGGAAAGGTGGAGGTCTAAACACCATGTTGAGATCGGGTCTCAAGTGTGGGGACTTGGAGTCCAAGTTTGGATGGAGACCTAGACCCCGTGATAGAAGTGGAATAGGTTGATCTTGTTTGTGCCTGGGGTATAAATGGGACGTGTGTTTCGCGGTACCTAGCTGGGATACATTGGTTCGCGAATCGTCGTTTCCGTGAGACGGTACGGCTTGGCTATGGTCTAGCATCGTAGTAAGAACTAGAAGATGAAAGATGATGAAATAGTTCTGATTGCTTAACCCTTGCTTGGAAGTAGAACAATGATTACCTAGAACGGTTAGCTAATGAAGTAATCATGACTGCTAATAAAACTTGACTGTAAGGATGAACTATTAGTAATGCTTTCCGCAAACAAAAAGAAAATAATAAACCCATATTGCCTATCGTATCCTTGAGAGTTAGGAAACTATTCCCATTAGTTTGGTAAGTCTTGCGAGTACATTGTGTACTCAGGGTTTATGTTACCCCTGTTGCAGGTGAAGCTTGAAGAGTAGCTCTTGTGTAGAGGATTCTTATGGTGGGCACAGACGGATTCGTGTATCATTTCCGCTAGATGTTTATTTTCATTCTGCTGTTTAATTATCACACTTTAAACTATGGTATTGTAATAAATAATTTCTAACTCTTGTTGTATGAAATAGACTAAGTAATGTAAGCCCGTACTTATTATTGGATTCTGGAGGTAAAACGTGGATTGTTTCGAGTTCTCCCTTGGGGTGTGCTCAACAGAAATATCCGATGTAGCTCACCTTCGAGGTGCTTAGTGTCTAGTGGAAGACGAGCGCTTCCGAAAACGTGTTATTTCGGACGGTTCTGCCACAAACGGGTAAAAAAAAAAATCACGCGCGGAATTGATCACGTGGAGTTGCTGATCTTCGGTGAGGCTGGCGCCAAAGCAAGGATAGAGAAGTTCTAGTAGGACATGGCGAAGTCGGTGGAGGAACTCTCAGCCCAGTTCGAGAAGATGGTGAAACAGTTCACGGGATTTCAGACCATGATGTAGGACTCGTTGGAGTCACTGAACGCCATGGGTTCGTGGCAATCGACAGCCGACAAGGCGTTTGAGGAATTGCGAGAGCGGGCGGATGGTACGACGATGACTCTGGAAGCATTCACCAAGCGGGTTGATCTCGCTGCGTCACGCATGGATTCGCTTGAGACACGACTGACGATGGCTCCCGCAACCGCTCCAATTCCTCAAGGTCCCAAGTTGGTCGACCTCAACCTAGCTCTAGGTTCATCCTCTAGCTCTCCAGCTAGGGACGGGGAGCAGCCCACGGGGCCCGGCGAACACTGCGGTGGCGTCCTCAGATCCCGGCCGTAGGACATCCAGAAGAGTATGTTTCCCTTCCCAAACCCACCTCCATTTTTTTCGCCTGATGATCATGTTCCTACGAATTGTCGGTCGTCTCCTTTTCCTAAAATGAAATTTCTGAAGTTTGATGGCAACTCTTCTTGGTTTTGGCGCGACCAATGTGAGGTGTTCTTCGAGGTCTATGTAGTACATCCCTCTCTGAAGATGAGATTTGCAACGCTAAATTTCAAAGGGGTGGCGGCGACATGGTTGTAGACGGCGCAGAGGAAGTGGAGGATTATAGAATGGTCTCAGCTCTGTGAGATGGTGATGGAGAAATTCGACAAGAATCAGTATCAAATCTTGCTCTATCGGTTTGATGCATTGAGGCAGAAGGGGTCTGTTGTGGAGTACCAGGCTGCATTTGAGAAGATTGCCCAAGGCCTGTTGTTGTACAACAGTGGCTATGATGATACTTACTTTGTGAATCGATTTGTGGTTGGTTTGAAGGAAGAGATACGCTCTGTCATTACTTTGCATAGGCCAAAGGATGATGTTGAGGACAGTGAGGAGGTGGAAGTTGAAGATGAGTCAGTATTAGTAGTGGGTCAGACTGCTGACAGTACCCAAGTTAAGTGTCGAACGTTGAAGGTCTATGGTAGAATTGGTAAATTGGAAATACTTATCTTGGTGGACTTGGGCAGTGTGGGTACATTTGTCAGTCAGCAGTTGGCTGCATGGTTGGAGGTGCCTCTATCTGAATGTACACCTACTCAATTTGTTACAGCTGATGGAGGTCCAATGGTTTGTTCTCAACAGGTCAAGGATTTACAATGGACTATGCAGGGTCACACTTTCATCTCTACTGTTGGAGTGCTTCCACCAAAGTGTTTTCATATGATCTTGGGTAAAGATTGGCTAGAATCTTGCAGCCTAATGTGGATTCATTGGTCTAACAAAGTGCTGAAGTTTACTCATAATGGGAGGAGGGTTACACTGAATGGTCTGGAGCAAGGTGTGAACAGTTGTGCACCAATATCTGTTGATAGGCTTCATGGAGTGCTTAACCAACAAAATGTAACTTGTTGTCTACAACTCAAGTAGGATGAGTTATTTGGTAATGACAGCAGCAGTGAGCAGGAGATACATTCAGTCTCACTTCAAGACACAGCCCCTTTACCTGATGGGATTCAGCATTGTTTTTGAGGCGTCGCCTAGTCGTCGCCTAGGCGTCGCCTAGGCGACAAGGCGTGGTCGAGGGCCTGGGCGTCGGGGTCGCCACGACCTCAGCGTGTATGGCGTCCGCCTCATAGGATTAGGCGTCGCCTAGGCGCGAATGGCGTCGGGCGGACGCCTACCATCGCGCCGCAGACGCCGGATGCTGGTCGTAGGGGAAGGGCGCCAAAAAGAGCGCGGCCGCGAGGGGAATCGACCGCACGCCCGCGGGAAACGGAAGAGACGCGGGAAATCGACCGCGCGTGCGCCTCTTCGCGTGGGAAATCGACCGCGCGAGTCATTGACCGCGAGTGCGGGCGAGGGGAGAGGAAGAAAGAAGGCAGCGGACGGACCTCGACCTCCGCTGGGCTACTACTCTGCTCGTGTCCACCGGCCGGCCGCCCCTGCCGCGGAGCCGGCTTGCATCTTCCTCCGTCGGCCCGCCTGTTGACTGCGCCTCCGTCGGGTCCCCTTCTGCCTGGTATGCCCCCCGCCTCCACTCTGCTTTTCCGCCTGGTATGCCCCCCGCCTCCACTCTGCTTTTCCAAATCTCGTACGACGGGAACTTGGTGAGCGCGAAGCCGGCGGCCTCGTCCCACGGCGCCTCGCTGAAGTCCAGCTGCTGCATCTCCGGCACCGTCGACGATTCGGGGGAGGCGGACGGCGACGGGGACGGACACGAGGACTCAGCTGCGGACTCGCGGCAGGACGAGGACGCGTCGTCGGAGGACGGCGAAGAGGAGCAGTTGCTGGTGGGGGTGGACGACGACATGGCAGCAGCTGCAGTGGCGGAGGCGGGCTTCTTGGCGCCCTTCTTCTTGGACGCGGCGATGTTCTGGCAGAGCGTCTGGAGCTTGGCGTCGACGGAGGCGTGGAGCGGGCCGCGGGAGGCAGCTGCAGTGGCGGAGGCGGGCTTCTTGGACACCCACTCTTCTGTCTGCTCTGCTCTGCTCTGCTTGAGTGCTTGTACTGCTGCTCTATACTCTCTGCTTTGCCTCCTCAAGCTCTGCTCTGAATCTGAATCTGAATATGCTATGCTATGCTCTGCTCTGCTCTGTCTGCTCTGAATATGCTATACTCTCTGCTCTGCCTCCTCAAACATAAGGCTCTTGCTTTCTTTTATGTAGCATCCAGCAGGCACTAGTATATAAAATTCTACCTTACAACGCCTTACAATATGCGTATGGCGTCGCCTAGGCGTCCGCCACAAACGCCTAGGCGTTGTGAAGGGGGTCGGGCGCCGCGCCTCGCCGCGGCGCCTCAAAAACAATGGGATTCAGGAGCTATTGGATTTTTACTCTAACTTGTTTTAGGAGCCTACTGCATTACCACCTCAGAGGCAGTTTGATCATCAGATAGAACTCATACCTGGAGTTGTACCAGTAAATATTAGGCCATACAAGTACTCTCCGGGTCAAAAGGATGAGATTGAAAAGCAATTAGCAGACATGCTTAAGCAAGGCATTATCAGGCAGAGTGTAAGTCCTTATGCCTCCCGTGTGTTGCTTGTCAGAAAAAAGGATGGTAGCTGGCGTTTCTATGTGGATTATAGGCATCTCAATGCACAGATTGTTAAGAACAAACATCCGATGCTATTAGTAGATGAGGTCATTGATGAATTAGCTGGTGCAAAATGGTTTACAAAACTAGACCTTTGTGCTGCATATCATCATATTTGTATCAGCCACAAGATGCTCACAAGACAGCTTTCAAAACACACAGTGGCCTATATGAGTTCTTAGTGATGCCATTTGGTTTGACCAATGCACCAGCAACATTCTAGGGGATCATGAACATCATTTTTGCACAATTACTGAGAAAAGGAGTTTTAGTCTTCATGGATGATATCTTAGTATATTATGAAACTCTAGAGGAACATATACAACTGTTACAGCAAGTATTTGAGATCCTGAATAAACATCAATTCTTCATTAAGTTGTCAAAGTGTATATTTGCACAAGAGGTTGAGTATTTAGGCCACTGTATTTCTGCTAAAGGAGTAGCCACTGAATAGTCCAAAATCATAGCAGTGCAACAATGCCCGGTGCCTGCAACATTAAGAGCTTGAGGGGTGTTGGTATATTTTAACGCACACAGATAAATCCACAGGCGCACGGATACCGCTATAGCTTTCACCCAGAAGTATTCCAAGTATCGTATCCACATGGAAACGTGTGAGACTAACTATGGTCTAACTTAACTAAGGGTAGCAATAAGGTTATGATAAATAGGAGCGTAGAAAGAATAACTAAAGTTCTCTAGTTCTGACTTGGGTAAGCTTATGTCTTCTACTATTCAACTAGGGATATTACTAGGGAAAGATAGCAGCAGAGGAAGCTTTCCTTCGCAACCGCGTCCTACATGCGCCTATAGACGGGAGGTGGACTACAAAGGATCAACGAACCTATATAGTACAGGCTATATAGAACTTATGTCACTCACACGATCTACCACCTTACAGAATGCAGGGTGCATCCACGATTAACCTAAGTCTAAGCACCACGCTTACACTTACGATTAATACTCTACTCCCCCTAGAAAGAGAATAAAGCAATCAAAAGAGAGTCATGAACCTGAAGAAGAATATAAATAAGATGCTTACTTGAATCGGAAGTTGATTACCAGAGAAATCTCAGACGCAAGTTCAGATAGAACTTGAATCCGCCAAGGTACAAGCCATAGAGAGAGCACCGATAGGCCGGCACCTCCTCCAAATTCTTCCCCACTCTTTATCTCACTATTATTTATAAGACTAGATCCTATGGAGGACTAATCTTCTCTTGATAACTAGCTCTGATCCTCATGATATGAATTAGGGTTTTAGGATGGCTCCAGGGAGGGTGGCAGAGGCTAGTATATATAGGTCAGAGCGTCCAACGTGAGCCCTTGGATCAAACCGACTTAAAGGACGGTGTAGATGCAATAGAAGGCTGACATGGGGGGCCCACAGGTTGTGCGGCCTCTAGGTGGGGCCGGTCAGCCCCACATGTTAGAGACACGGGCTCCACTTCGGTGATTCGCCTTCTAGAGTCTTCTAGAGTCTTCCCACATTGATTACGCGGTGGAATTCCATAATTCCCTTTAACGAATAGATCCCCTTGACGGTTTTCTGGATAAACCCTGTTGAAAACACAGATTCACCAAAACTCATGTAATTTATTAGTTTAAACCCCTATACCTATGTTTGGTGATGGGATTAAGTATAAATACAGGTTATGTTGACGGTTTATAATTGATGTTAGTGGCCATCAATAATTTCCCCAAGCTTAACCTTTGCTAGTCCCTGAGCAAAGCTAAACTCAGCAATGGATCCAGGAGTTGCTACAATGTTTTCACTCCTCAAAAGTACACATGTGTTCAATCAAAAATTCTCCTCCGGATTAGAATAAACTGATCTGACTTTCAAACTTACCCATATTACCTTCAACCATGGGGCTTCTTAACCTTCACTTGGGTCTTGAGCAATTGAAAGACATAACGATCAAATCAAGCACTATATCTCAAGTTCTTTGTTCCACCATTGTTCCGGAGTTTTTATAAGTTTTTCAAAATAAAACTCAGAGATTCCATTGTATGACACTCTCAAGTCTCTCAATATATGTGGTATTTGTGGATCCTCACCAAAGGCAGTAAAGATGTTATGCTTCTTTTTTTCTTTCTACAACTAAAACTTATGTGGAGTTCATAGGTAGAGAGAAAGCTAGAGCATTCTTGCAATGCATATATTGTAAAGTCAAACAACAAATCCAAAGAGAGTTGAGTCATACAATCAAATCAAAATGTGCATGTGTGTGGATATATGGTGGATATATATGGTGGCTAACCTAATTCTACTATGCTCCTTGAAAATATATATTTTCTTTGAAACTTGGAAACATTTGCTAGAGAGCAGGGGCTATCTTATTCATCTCTCTTTCTCTTATCTTTTTTTAGGCGGGCATCTAAGTACCCATTGTTTTAAATATCTTGGACACTTGTCTATTTTTTTCTCATCTTTTATTTTTTTATGAATAACTTTTGCATAGCCTCATGTCTCCTTTCTGCGTAATCCAAAAAAAATTCTACGTAATCTCAAAGTCAAATGTCAAGGACAGTTGGAAGTCCCGACAGTTTGGGCAGAAGTTCCAGCAGCTGGAAGTTTCAATGCAAACAACCGGGAGTTCCGGCACCAACGAGAATAGCACTACAAGTGCTAAAACGAACTTTGAGTGAAAGATATCTTACAACCCCACTCCCTAGTAGTAAGATAAAGTGTTGGGGTTGCTCCTTTGACGCTGGAAGGTCACCACTCCATAGATCGAGTCCAAACCCTAAGAGGAGAGTTGGGGAGGAAGACAAACCAACAAGAACAAATATGATAGCAGAAATCACAACAACAATAAGCACGCGGGACACAAGAATTTATCCTAAGGTTCGACAACCCCACAAAGGAGCTCCTACGTCCTCGTTGTTTAGGAGACCACAAAGGTCGGAGTCTCTTCCTCCTCCTTGCCTCTCTCAAAGCAACCACAAAGGTCACTTGAGCTTTCCACTAAGAAATCAAGGGTAATACAAACTTTTCAAGGCTCTTCCACAAGATGGAATCTCTTGGGTGATGCCTAGCCGGCTAGGGTTCCAAGAACCCAAGAGTAATAGACGCAAATCCAACTGGCTTGATGAAGAAATCAAGTGCTCAAGCTTGCCAAAGTGATTCTCTCACTCAATCCACTCTCCTTTCACTCAAAAACCTAGGGGGATCGAAGATTGGAGCAAAGAGGAGAGGAGAGGAGAGCCTTGAATACTTGGGAGCTGTTTTGGATGAAGCTTTGTGAGCAATGAATAAGTGATTCTAGTTAGAGGAGAGGAGAGAGCGATTTATACTCAAAGGAAAATCCAATCGTTCAGATCTGAGTCAGAAGTTCCGGCATAGAACGCAGGAACTTCTGGCTCAACACAAAAACATTGTTCACGCAGACAGTCCATTAGGCTTGCCCGCATATTATCGGAACTCACGTCGGTCACTGGGACTTTCGGCAACTAGGAGTTCGACTTTCGTCGGGACTTCCGACATACATGGTAAGCCAGGCGCCTAAGTCCCAAAGCGTCGGGACTTTCGGCACTTGGAACTCCCGACTCTAGTCAGGACTTTTGACGGGCGAAGATGTGCAGGCAGCTAAGTCCTGAAGTGTCAGGACTTTCGGAGGGAGCCAGAACTATCCGACACCCAAAACTCCCGACTCTTGTCGAGACTTCCGACGGGCGAAGATGCGGAGGCGGGCTGTGGCTAAGTCAACAAGCGCTGGGACTTTTGGAACCAAACGTTAGGACTTCCGACAGCCGGAACTCTCGGCTCACGCCAAAACTTCCAACTACCAAAAGTCCACAAACTATGTCCAATTGTTCTGGAGGTGATTTTGTGTCTCTCTTTTGATTTTACTTTTATGCTTGAGCACTCTATCTTCCTCAGATCACCTAAACTTGCATCTCTCTTTATAGTACGGCATACCTAAACCCAAAACAAAATAAAAAGGCTTTGGAGAGCACTTTGGGTTCATCCGCTTTTTGCACTTGAAGAATTGAGGGATACCATTTCATCTTAGATTAACTCTTCTAAAGCTCTTAAGGGACTAAAGCTGCAATATATCTCATTAAGATCTCATTAGTCCCTAATTTGGATGTCATTAATACACCAAAAACCACATAGGAGGCAAATGCACTTTTAATTTCCTCCTTTTTGGTAATCGATGACAACCAACTTAGGCTTTCATAAGAATGTAAGAATTTAAAGCTTTTGAACCCCGAAATTTATAGAGAGCTCCCCCTTAATATATGCAATGAATTTGAATTTCAATGATGACCATCAACACATCACTTGCATATATTAAGGTAGAAACTCCCCCTAAATTTTCCAATTCGTAGTGTGCAACAAGTGTATGTGAACAAGTCAATATCTATGAAAAAGAGAATGTAATACGACATGTTATATTCACTCAACAAGGAAAGGAAAATATAATGGCCAAGATCTCAAAGTAACAACTTGAAACAACACATGGCCATCCAAAATAACATCCACCATTCACATGTAGAGACTAATAGATATGTAGATAAACATTACTTGTCCTACAATCATCTATCACACACACAAATATAGTTGTCCATCACATAGTGCCACCACACGACATAGTTCATACAAGCTAAAAGTTTTAAAGTCTCACAAGCTCCAAGCGACCAACTAACTTATTACAATAAGATCAAAGCCTAACACTCCCCCATTTGTCAACAAGTGCCAAAAAGGGTAGGCCGCGTGAAAGAAATGACTACTCATCGTCGTAGTCCTTGTCATAATCACGGTCACCATCATCATCGTCGTCGTCGTCATCATCTTCCTCGCGGTACTCCTCATCATCGACATCCATTTATGACTTGCCATGGGGACGAGGCTAATCGGATGACTCTCCATAGTAGTCCTTGCAAGCCTCATCATAAAGCTCGAAAGGATCACGAAGTGGTTCCAAGGCCCGAGGCGGTGCGAAGTGAATGTCAAGCTTCTGCTCAAAGCGATGCATCCTCACTAGCATCTCTTGCTCACGCTCAACACTAGCACAACAAGCTCCAAATATATACTTCATGAAGAACTTGAACTTGCTAGGGGGCTTACCACTGAAGGAGGAGGACTGAGGCTCCTCACTATGAGCACAGCGAGAGCATGAAGCACGCGGTGGAGAAGCACATGAGGAGGAGCTCAAGGCACCTTTGCCTTTTCCTTTTCCTTGAGCGGCCTCCTCTAACTCCCTCTTTGCCTGAAGCGACGTCTTGTTGGACAGCTTGAGAACTTTGTGAGGGGCATCTAAAGAGAAGTGAATGCCTGACACATGCTCAATGATATGCATGATGAATGGAGCATAGGGGTAGTGCTTCACCACATCCTCACTAGTGAAAGCTCTAGTTTGGTTTTGGTTAATTGATGAAACCCTAAGTGCTAACCTAGTTTATCAAGATGATTATGAGATAGGTAGCACTACTCCAAGTGATGAAGCAATGATGAAGATCATGACAATGGTGATAGCATGGTGATGATCAAATGCTTGAACTTGGAAAAGAAGAAAGAGAAAAACAAAAGGCTCAAGGCAAAGGTATAAAATGTAGGAGCCATTTTGTTTTAGTGATCAAGACACTTAGTGAGTGTGATCATATTTAGGATAGATAGCCGTACTATTAAGAGGAGTGAAACTCGTATCGGAATGCGGTTATCAAAGTGCCACTAGATGCTCTAACTCATTGCATATGCATTTAGGATCTAGTGGAGTGCTAACACCCTTGAAAATATTTGTGAAAATATGCTAACACATGCACACAAGGTGTTTGCAGGGTTGAGATGGGTTTGGGTCCCTCTCTCCCTCCCGCCTCGCAAGCTCGGCGGGATTCGGCGCTTTTGGAAAAATGAAATGTCTATTTTCTATTGCGCCGGATGCAAAATTCTTGGTGGTTTGCACATTTGAGCAAGGGTGAAGAAGTTAGAGTTGAAATGGAGTTGGTCGAAATGATGCTGGTGTCGGTCTACTGACCGGACGCTGGGTCACTCAGCGACCGGACGCTGAAAGGCTGCGTCCGGACGAGCTGTCAGACGGCACAGTAGGTAAGGGTTGAGCACCGGACGCTGGTCTGCGTCCGGTCAAGGTGGACCGGACGCGTCCGGTCGAAAAAACATGCCTTCAGGAGCTTACTGGAAACGACCAGACGCTGGGGCTTCAGCGTCCGGTCAGTTTTATCGGACGTGTCCGGTCATGCTCGGGAGCTTACTGAAAACGACCGGACGCTGGGGCTTCAGCATCCGGTCAGTTTTATCGGACGTGTCCGGTCACGCTCGGGAGCTTACTGGAAACGACCGGACGCAGGGGCTTCAGCGTCCGGTCAGTTTTGACCAGAGCGTCCGGTCAGCTTTGTAGCCGTTGAAATCTGACGAACAGCGTTTGAAGCTGGTGACGCGTGGCGTCCATTGGGCGACCGGACGCTGAGGGCCAGCGTCCGGTCGATATGACCGGAGCGTCCGGTCAGAGCGTGTTTTGCCCAGTGAAGGGGTACAACGGCTCTATTTGATGGGGGCTCTATTTATAGCCCCATGGCCGGCTCAAGGGAGAACTCTTGCACATTTTCATTGACATAGCATCCTTGTGAGCTTAGCTAAAGCCCTCCCACTCATCTCCATCATTGATCCATCATCATTGTGAGATTGGGAGAGAATCCAAGTGCATTGCTTGAATGATTGCATCTAGTGGCACTTGGTATTCGTGTTGCGCTGCGGATTTTGCTTGTTTCTCTTGGTGGTTGCCACCACCTAGACGGTTGGAGCAGCGGTGAAGGATCGGCACGAGTTGGTGATTGTTCGTGGCCGCCTTCAGTGATTGTGAGGGGAGTTGTACCTTCCCCGGCGGAGCGCCGAAAGGTAACTCTAGTAAATTGCTCGTGTCATTGAGTTACCTCACTTGTGGGTCGGTTCTTGCGGTGTCCAATCGTGTGGACGAGGTTTGTGAAACACCTCTTAGCCGCCGAACCACCAAGTGTTGGTCGACACAATGGGGACGTAGCGTGTTGGCAAGCACGTGAACCTCGGGAGAAAATCGATTGTCTCTCTTCTTTGTCATTCTCCCGGTGATTGGTTATATATTCATCTTGTGATTGGTTCATCCCCTACACGTCGGTATAATCACTTTACTCACTCATTTACATTCTTGCAAACTAGTTGATACAAGCTCTTTAGTGTAATTAGAATTGAGAGCTTGCTTTGTTATTTACATTCATCTAGTTGAGCTCTTTAGAGTAGCAAGGTTGAGAGCTCTTAGTGAGTAATTACATAGCTAGTTTGTGTGCCTAAGTATTCATTGCAACTAGAATTGTTGGATAGGTGGCTTGCAACCCTTGTAGAGCTAGAGCAAGTTTGCATTACGCTATTTGTCATACTAATCAAATTGCTCTAGTTGATTTGTAGATTTTTAAATAGGCTATTCACCCCCCCTCTAGCCATATTAGGACCTTTCAACTAGCCACGAAGATCTTGTCCCAAATATAACGACTGATGGAGAACTAGGTGAACTCATCTCTAAAGCAATCAAGTACAACCTAGGAATCCTCATGGAGATGAGTAGAGTCACCTATCTTGGGATACAAGATCCAACGAAGAATGTTGTTGAGCGCATAGTAGTAGGGCTTCAGCCAAACGGTCTTCCCATCAGCACGATGACCATCCAAATACATGTACTGATACTCATCCATAGCAAGAGCTGAAATCTCAGTGATGGTAGTGGAGGTGCAATCCCTGCAGTCCAAGCCAAGAAGGCGAGAAAAGGTAATGAAATCAACCTTGTAGTGCTTGCCTTCAGTGGTCCAATGAATGACATGTGTATCCACCCGAGTGTCCAAGCGATAGGAGGCATAGAACTTATAGATAATCTCGTTGTTCCATGGTTTGCGGAACTCCATTAGTGGCGGAACTCCATTTGCGGAACTCAAGTCACGGAGCAGCTGTGTCATGTCCAAGCCAGGCAGGTTGCTAAGCTCAAAAGTGTCAATGGCCTTCATATGAATCACTGGGGCCTCTCTCTTGTTGATGTAGCAGAGATAGACCAAATGATGATAGAAGTCAAAGTGAAATGGTTGCCAAAACCTGTACTCAATCATCAAATCCTTGGGCTCATCATAAAGAGGTTGGGCACACCGACGATGAATCTCAGCCACATGGCGACGATAAATCAACCGTCAGATGAGGTGTGTAACCTCCAGCTAGATTTGGAGTGCGCTGCGGTTCTCGTATGGTAGGAGTAGGACCATCGAACGGAATCAACCGACTAATCCCAAAGTAACCCAAAGCTAAAAGGGTCATGGTGCACACATCATCAGCAATAGTCCTTCCTTCTTGATCAAGAGCTTCCTCTATAGGATCAATAGCGGGCACGTCACCAAGGCTAGGAACAAACTCCTGAGCAGCAGCACCAACGGGCGGAGCTACAACTTGGGTTTGAGAACAAGCATGACCACCTGCTGTATCATGAGGAAGGGACGCCTTGGTGCGTCCAGTAAGCCGAGAGGATGCGGCAGGGTCATTGTTCTTCTTGGAATGCTTCTCGCTACGATGCGGAGTGTCATCACTACTGGAAGCCATCGCTGCGGAGAAAAAAGAAGAGAAACTAAGAGTCAAGGCAGAAGAAAGTTGAATGAGAGCTTAGAGACGGAGAAACATAGATGGAGTAGCGACCAAAGGGTCGGAAGTTCCGGCTAGCGTCGGGACTTCCGGTGGTCGGGAGTTCCAGCCTTGGAGCCAGGACTTCCGGCGGTCAGGAGTTCTGGCCCTAGAGCCGGGACTTCCGACGCACTTTGGTGGCCAATCCATACATGGGGTGCCAAATCTACATAACCATTTACACAAGGAAGGTAGAGGATGAGAGAGGGAGGAAGAAAAGAATCAAATCGCAAGGTACATTGAAAGTTAGGGTTAGCCATGGAGATTGTACCTTGGAATAGAGAGAAAGAGGAGGAGAAACACCAACTCCGTAGCACCAATGAGGAAATCCATGATAGGAAGCACTTCTTCCAATGAGTGGATGGCCTCTCGACCACCAAGGTGACGACGAGCATAGGGAGGTGGAGAAGACAGCGACGTTGAGTGGAGGCAGCGGCGCTAGGAGTCCCGAGCAGAGCCCTCGATGGCAAGGACAGAGCCAGAGCTCCCGAGGCATGGGCGCGATGGTGGCTGGAGGCGATGCAGTGGCACGGTGATAGTGGCGCGTGGGTGGAGCAAAGGCGGCATAGGGGCAGGGACGGGTGGGAGAAAAAATAAAGCGTGAACTGGGCCGGGCCTCGGTTAAAAAAGTGAAAAACTAGGTCAAACAGTGTGGTCAAAGGGGCGCTGACTCAGATCTGGGTTGGAAGTTTTGGCCTAAGCCAGGACTTCCGACAGTCGGGAGTTCCGGCCCTAGGGCCAAGACTTTCGGCTGACGGAACTTCCGGCGAACGCCGGGACTTCCAACGCAGGAAACTTTAGAAACTTCCTAGCTCGAGCTCACCATGGCTTATGGGGCAAAAATATGATGGACACATCATTTTCACATGTGACTAGGGTTCAAACATTCAACACAAAGCAATAGTCACATATGAAAACTATAAATTAGATTTTGAAAGTGTCACACAATATTTTGTTAATTCTTTTCTCCTAGCTAGTTCAAACAAAGTATGTGCAAGGCATCAAGCCACGTTATGAGAATCAATGATATTTAGCTCACTCCTCAAAGCACAAAATATTGACTCATCTAGGGGCTTTGTGAATATATCGGCTAGTTGCTTTTCGGTGCTCACATGATGAATTGCGATATCTCCTTTGGCTTCATGGTCTCTCAAAAAGTGATGGCGGATATCTATGTGCTTTGTTCGAGAGTGGTTTACGGGGTTGTTTGCCAACTTAATGGCACTCTCGTTGTCACACAAAAGGGGAATCTTGGTTAGCTCACAGCCAAAATCATTGAGAGTTTGCTTCATCCAAAGTAGTTGGGCACAACATGCACCGCCCACCACATACTCGGATTCGGCAGTGGACAAAGCAATGGAGTTTTGCTTTTTAGAGCTCCAATACACCAAAGACCTACTAATAAATTAATAGTTCCCGGTGGTACTCTTTCGGTTTACTTTACAACCGGCATAATCCAAATCAGAATAGCCAAGTAACTCGAAAGTGGAACCTTTAGGATACCACAAGCCAAGATTAGGAGTGTGCACTAAATATCGAAAAAATCTCTTAATGGCCATCAAATGACATTCTTTCGGATTAGCTTAAAATCTTGCACACATGCATACACTAAGCATAATATCGGGCCTAGATGCACAAAGGTAAAGGAGGGATCCAATCATGGAGCGATATACCTTTTGATCGATGTTCTTTCCTCCTTGATCAAGGTCAAGATGTCCATTGGTTGCAATAGGTGTCTTGATGGGCTTGGCCTTGTCCATGTCAAACTTCTTCAACATGTCATTAGTGTACTTGGTTTGACTTATGAGCGTGCCATCCTTGAGTTGCTTGATTTGAAATCCAAGAAAGAACTTCAACTCTCCCATCATAGACATCTCGAACCTATTTGTCATAATCCTACTAAATTCCTCACAAAAAGCCACATTAGTACAGCCAAATATTATGTCATCGACATATATTTGGCAAATAAAGATATCATTATTGACTTTGTGAGTAAATAAAGTAGCATCGGCCTTTCCTATCTCAAACCCTTGTTTGAGTAGGAAATCCTTCAAGCAATCATACTAAGCTCTAGGGGCTTGTTTGAGCCCATAGAGCGCCTTGTCAAGCTTGTAGACGTGGTTGGGATATTTGGGGTCTTCAAAGCCTGGTGGTTGCTCTACATACACCAACTCGGATAGGGGGCCGTTGAGAAATGCACTCTTCTTGTCCATTTGATATAGCTTGAAGTCATGATGAGCGGCATAGGTAAGTAGCATACGAATCGATTCTAGACTAGCCACTGGTGCATAGGTTTTTCCAAAATCCAATCCTTCAATTTGAGTAAATCCTTGAGCCACCAACCTTGCCTTGTTCCCTATCACCATGCCATGCTTATCTTGCTTGTTGCGGAAAACCCACTTGGTTCCAATCACATTTTGCTTAGGCCTTTCCACTAAGGACCAGACTTCATTCCGAGTGAAGTTGTTCAACTCCTCTTGCATGGCTATCATCCAATCCGGATCATCAAGTGCCTCTTCCACCCTACGAGGTTCCAAGGGAGAAACAAACAAGTAATGTTCACAAAAACTTGCTAAACGAGAATGTATCGTTACCCCTCATCGGATGCTCTCCAATATGTTATCAACGGGATGATCCCGTTGAATGGATTGATGTACTCTAGGATGTGGCACTTGAGTTGATCTTTGGATAGGGTCATCATCTTCATCATCATGATCATGATCGATTGGAGGGTTGTCTTCACTTCTTTCTTCATTGTTGAGTTGAGGTTGAGCTTGCTTATTGTTGACACCATCTTCATGAGAATGACCTTGTGTTTCATTTGATCTCCCATCTTGATCATTTCTTGTTGCGAAAGCTTCACCAGGTTCATTTGATGAAACATGATGAGTGGTTGGATCAAGATCAACATGCACAATATTGTCATCATCTTCATCTTCGATGGGCTTTACTTCACCAATTGCAAGCTTCTTGATGGCTTTATGTGGAGCTTCTTTATTACCTACAATCTCAACATTGACTTGCTCCTTTTGAGAGCCATCGGTTTCATCAAAAGTCATGTCTACCGTGATTTCAATCAAACCGGTGGTTTTATTGAAAACACGATATCCATGTTCATTAGTACCATAACCAAGCATGAAACCTTCATCAACCTTTGGTGCAAACTTTGAGCTTTTGGATTTCTTGTTAAGTATGAAACACTTGGATCTAAAAACTCTAAAGTAGTGCACCTTAGGCTTTTTACTGGTTAGAAGTTCGTAGACGGTCTTGTCCCTTTTCTTGTGAAGATATAAGCGGTTGATAGCATGACATGCCGTGCTAACCGCGATAGATAAAAAGTTTGAAGCAAGAATCCATCCGCTTTTGAGACATTCAATTGGATTGGAAAGAAAATCATCTGTACATGCATCATGAAACACATAAACAAAAAATCCCCAAGATCTATAGCCTAGAAAAATAAAGATAGAAGAAAATAAGCTAGAGAATAACACAGAATCACCAAACGAACCACAGTCCACAGAGACGCTGTTGCGCATGGCTCCATCTTGGCATCATCCTTGTCCTTTTTGACTTGCGGCGGTGGAATATGAAGTGACACGAACGGAGGGGCGACTGCTACCGTGTGTCCGTGCTACGTAGGGATGAAAACGGTACGGATATTTTCCGACCATATTCGAAACCGAATTCGTTTAGAGGGGTTGAGATCTGTCCGTATCCGAGTCCGGATATCCAACATCCGATACCGCATCCGTATCCGAATACTCAAATCGCATATTTATGATGTCGATATCCAATCGTATCCTATCCGACATAGTTGACACTATCCGTATTTGAATCCAAATCCGGACAGAAATATGAAAACAAATGTAATATCGGTGATATCCGTATCCGATCTGTTTTCATCCCTGGTGCTACGTAATGATTTTAGGGCCAGAGTTCAGACTTCAGAGCCTCATAGGCTTCTTAATTTTTTATTGGGCCAGGCAGCCAGGGGCGGGGTGACAGGCGTCCAGGCCGCCAGGGGTGCCAGGCAGAGCCGCAGAGGCCCAGGCCACCAGGGGCACTGTAGATGCCGCAGAGGGTCAGGGGGTGCCAGGCCCCCCCATGCCCCTCCCTCGCTCCGCCACTGCATGCATCCACGGGGCCAGCGCGGCACACACCACCGTGTTCATGCAGCCGACGCCCCGCGTGGTGTCGTCGAGGTAGCCCGGCGCTGCTGCGTGGCATCTGTCTCCATGGCCTGGAGGCTGGCGCCGATGTCGCCGTCGCTGTCGTAGCCTCATAGGTAGCCAGGGCACGGCGGCTGGACAAAGCAGGGGGCGCCGGCTGGACGAAGCAGGGGGCATCGAGGTCTCCGGCTGGACGAGGGCGCCGGACGACGACTTCTGCTCCGAGGTCTCCGTCGTCGCGCGCCTCTCGGACTCGGGCGTCATCGTTGTCGACGCGGCCAAGGGCGTCCGCATCCAGACCCACGCCGCGCTTCGCCCCTGCCTTGTCCTCAACAAGATCGACTGCCTCATCACCGACCTCCTCCTCTCGCCTGAGGACGCTTACGCGCGCCTCCACGGCATCGTCGCCGTGGTCAATTCCATCCACTCCACGTTGCGCTCCGGTTACTACTTCTCCTCCCTACAGGACGACAAAGACGGCCGCCGCGCGTGCGGCAGCGAGCAGGACGATGATGAGGACGACGCATTCCATCCCCAAGGCAACGTCGTCTTCGCCTGCACCCACGGCTGGGGCTTCCGCATCCACCGCTTTGCCGACCTGTACGCCCAGAAGACGGAGGAAGAGCAGGAGCTGATATTTTGTCAATAATTTGCAGTGCTGCTCTGCAGACCCTCTGATAGCATATGGCTATTCCAGTTTTCTGGCTGAGAGATTCCAAAGTGATCCAGAGACCTGTGAGCTTGATCATCCTCTACAACTACAAGATGGCTGATCAAACAAGACATGTGTGCCAGTGCGCTCCAGAGGCCAGATGTTGGAGAGTGGAGACATTAACTCTTCGCGAATGGGCTGAAGATGATACTGATAGATGGTGCGGTTGCTGGGCACGGCACGACGCACGTCGTCGTGCTTTGCAGTTGTCCTTGTACCCGTACGCGTACGCCTGCGGCTTGTCCGGTGAATTGAACGGAACACCCGTATCAGTATGCGATGCATGTCTCTTTGTCTTGCATCGAAAAGAGAACTCGTGGCGCGGCTGTCCTAGTTGCCTGGCCCAGAGAAGAGAAAAGGCGGCCGCGGCGGGCTTCGGCTCTGCCTGCACCGGGGCGGTCGTGCTTGGTTGCGTAGCTTTAGCTTCTTTGGAAAAGCAGCTGTCCGTAGGTCTCATCTGTCAATCTCTTCTCTCTCCCATGTCTTCTCCAACACGCCTGTGCCGGAGGTGCGCCTCGTCAAAGCATGGCCGCGCCCCCGCCGGAGCAGGGCCGCGAGCCCGAGCTGGGGCTGTGCCAAGGCGCTCGGATGCGAAGGAGCTCGCGGGCAAGAGAAAAGGTCGCTCGGGGATAAAAAGAACTAACTGGTATCTGTACATAACCCTAGTTGGGTAATTTTTTACCTTAAAAACAGCTAAAAGGCAGGGAAGGACTGCTTTCAGTTTGTACTATAGCAAAAACTAATTTTGGACAAAACCAGATATGGTTTTTGGGTTATTTGATTGGCTTTTGGTTTTTGCAAAAATAAAAGCAGGTTTAAAAGCCCAACCAAACGATGTCTTAGTTTCACACGTGCTAATATTAAAAAATGATATATATTTTTTTTGGCTAAAATAGAAAAAAAAACTTAGTTCGCGTCGATGAGATGATGAATAGACGATGAGACAACCACCGTTGCCGCCCATCCGACGTGACACAACACCAATATGCGTGTAGATACACACATGCAGTGTGGCAACAACTAACATGGTGTTTGGTTCAACTAAACGTAACGTAGTTGGATTACAGAGGGTAATGAATATCGTTACTGTTGTTTGGTTGGACTTGTCCCGATATTAGGTGCCCTGTCATCTAATTACAGCCTATTCAATTCCGATCCCAGACATCCCAAGCCTTATCCGATACCGCCGCCGCTATAGGACTAGGGCGCTTCCTCTTCCTCGCCTCGTGATTCCGTAGATGCAGCCGTGCTCAACGAGGGGCTTCAAGTTCAAGATCCGTGTCAACTCCTCCCTCGCGTGCTCCACGGTCCAACAGCGAACTCACGCCGCTCCCCACGAAGTTGGCGACCCCAAGATGTTCATCCTCCCCACCCCCGGGGACAAGCTTGGCCCCGGATTCAACGTCGCCGCCGCTACATCCGCCGTCCCTGTAGTCGTGAGGAGGTGGTGGTGGTCCTCGTGGCGCCTGATGTCGTGCCTGGCAGCGGCGGTGCTGTCGGGGGCTGTGATCGGAAGAATCACGGCGACCACCGGGAATGGCAAGGCCAAGGACTGATGCGGTGGGAGCGAGGTGGACCTGCACATGCTGCTCGTCGGGGGAGCGGCTCCAGCACCGGCCAGGTTCATCGCTAGGTGAGCGTCGTCGTGCGTTCGTCGCTCCCTGAAGATTGGTCGCTCAGCGTCGTCGTGCAGCTCGTGCACTCAGCTGATTCCATTACCGTCCAAATCCAAACAAAGTCCGTGATTTGATCCATTGTTTACGGTCCCAGGGTAATTCGATTTCGTTTACATTTGCCAACCAAACAACACGTAATATCTTTATGTATTCTCAACCGTAAATCTACTTGCTAGTTTTTATAGTCACCACGTCGGGAAAAAAAAAACTCATTATAGAAAGAACCACAATACACAGTGGAGAAATCACTAGGGTGGGCTACATCTTCTCTCTTCCTCCAATCCACTCTCTCCGCATCATTTCCTTATTTCTTTGATTCTTTCCATCTTCCTATTCGCAGGCAGGTGAGTAGCGCGTGGGTGCTAGGGTGGCAAAGTGCACGGGGTCAGGGCAACGCGGCCAACGGCTCTACGGGGTAGAAAAATAGGTGACGTGGCAGTCTAATAAATACTACGGAAATCGTTGCTACAAACCTTAGGGCGTCCATAATGAAAGGAATGAAATGTTAGCTTTTACACGTTATCTCATCTATGTCTCACATGTAAAGTGTTCTTTATTCTATATATATTCTCTTTGTCGTTATGGAAGATCTAGGAGGTGTGTCTTTCGTGCATGAGTCCCCGTGAATATTCTAGCTATTATCCTCACGCTAGCTCAAGGTTTTTGGTCCCCTCTTTTTCCGGTGGCACCTAATGCTACAGTTTTTTTTTTTTTTTTTTTTTGGGGTCATGGGTGGTATTGGTTCCGAGTCAACCAGGACAGATTCTCATGGTAACGTACCTTCAACATCCAGGGCAACCTCATCCCTAAATTTCAACGGATTTGCCCGTCCCACCTGGGATATGGGGTTCTAGGCGAAGCGCAGGCGACACGAGGGAGAAGGGGATGACTGGCAGGGTCTGTGCGCCGCCATGTGCTGTGCCAGCGATCTCCGCTCCTGCCCCGCCGAGAGGGACCGCGCGGCCAACTTCGCGTGCGTGGGGAACAAAGATGGGAAAGGAAGAGTAAAGGGAAAAAAAATAAAGAGACTGATAGGTGGACCCCAGATGTCAGTGGTCTGATCTCACTTTTGGTGTCTCCAAACCAAACAAAAAACATGGCACTCTCGTCCTTCCTTGACCAATCACTAGATTAGATGATCCCGTCTCTAGAACTTTGAGGACTGTCCCATCCTAATATCTCCAACCAAACACAATCTTCTATCCCTAATGTCTCTAACCAAACAAAATCTTACAGATAGCAACCGGGGACTTGGTTACGCGGGAGCCGTCGGCGCGGAGAGGAGCGGCCGCGGCGAGGAGCAGCCGCCGTAGCGAGGTGGGTCCGCGGAGGAGCGCGGCCGGCGCGACCGCGCTGAGGAGCCGCCGACGCTCCGAGCAGGCGGCCGCGTGGCCCAGATCTGGCTCCCAGCGACGAGGGTCCTCGCGGGTGAGCCCAAGGGAACCCAGGAACTCGGCGCGTAGAGGGAGGAGGATGGGCGGCGCGACGGCGCCCCCCGGGGGGGCGGCACGGAGGCGGAGGCGGAGGCAGAGGAGGAGGCGCGGAAGCGGAGGAGCCTGCGAAGGTGGGGACGGGGAGGAGCGGCTCCGTGGGGTTGTGGCCCCGCTTCCGCCGCGCGCTGGTGAGGCGCCTCCACGGATCTGGAGCTGCCGCTTGGGGGAGAGAAGAGAGGGAGGGATCGAGCGGAGAGAGGAGAGGGAGCATGGGAGGACTTTGTATAGGCTGTTGGAGAAGACATGTTCTAGGTGCGTAACTCTTTTACTGTGTATGACCTAAATCATGGAATGAGTCTCTGGTTTGGGTCTGTGCTGTTGGAGATAGCCTTAGGTAAGCTTACGTGGAGGTGAATGACATCTCTTTGATCCCAAACCAGTCCGTCCAGGCGTCCACCGCCAACGACGTGAGCGCGCTGGCACCTGCACCAGTACGATACCTAGTACTACTGTACACTGTACACCTCGCGCGCGCCACCTGATCCTCGTGCTGACCAGCCAGCCTCGTCCGTTCATCGTCGTGCAAGCCTTAAGCCCCGTTCGCTTCCTGGGGAATGGCCTCCACGAATAGTTCCGGCTGAATCTTTAGTTTATAATTGTATAAGATTCCATCAGCCGGAATGAATCCTGACGTCGTACTATCCCAAACGAACGAGCCCTTAAGTTTACCCGTCGTTCATCGGTTCTAACTTCTGATATAGAGTAAATTCTCCGAGGAAGCTAGAACGTTTTTGGGAAACGTTTTGATAAAACAATTATGATGACAGTTTTGTTATAATAATTTGATTAGGTTTGTGAGGAGCTAAGGAAAAAAAACTGTTTTTTTTTCGGCTCCGGCTCCTCCGTGTAGAAACGTCTCCGTCTCCTCTGGGCTTCTGGGGAGGAATCGCAAGAAGCCGGACTACAGACAAGGCGCGCGTTCTTAATCGCTGTTTGGTGCACCAAATATATATGCTTGTTCAGTGTGGTGGCGATGGGGCAGAGGCCGAGCGTCCGCGGTCGTCGATGCAGACAAAACAAGGTAGGCGGAGAAGGAACCCACCCGCTGCCTGCTACCGCTGGAGGGGCAGGACTGCACGTCTCGCCTGCATGCGCCGCGCGCGCGATGGTTCCGATGATGCGCCTGTGCCTGGCCTAGTAGTGGCCGTCTCGTCACCGTCAGATCCATCCTACGCGCCTGGTTGCTGTTGCTGTAGCCTGTACTACAACGTACCGCAGGTACAGGCGTACACAGCCAGCGTGCGGATGGATCACGCTGGCACGCCCGGCCACAGCCCACACCATAAATAACATCGCCATCGATCGATGTGGGCGCACCTATGTACTGTCCTTGATTTGCTTGTTACTTCTACTACTAATTCAGATTAAGGAGGTGACCAGATGGAAACCAAGAATGGAGAGTAACGCTAATAGTCGAGAGACGGCGCGGCGGCGTAAACAACGACGCCCATCCAACTGCACACGTTGAGACGGCACTGGGCATGGCAACGTGAAGCGGAAGCGGAAAGGCCGGGGCGACCCCTCCTCTCTGCTACTTGGCTTGGTTCGGCTGGCCTGCCCACCCCCACCACTTTTCCTTTGCCTCTGTCGCCCTCAGCACGCACGCAGCGCAGAGACGCAGGGTCGCAGGCGCAGGCACCGCATTTTCCCTTCTCCACCGCTCCTCGATCTCTCCTCCCCCCGTCCCCGCCCCCGCCCCCGCCCCGCGCCGACTACCAACCGCATGCGCCATGCAGCCGGGGCCCACCTCGCCGCCAGCGGACGAGGTGGTGGTGGTGGCGCAGCAGGCGCCCGCCGCGGGGGGCCGGGCTGACGACGACGGCGACGTGGTCAAGGCGGCGGCGGGGGGAGCCCGGGAGGACAAGGACGGGAGGAGGGGCGCCACCGCATCCGCCCGGGGGAGGAAGAGACGGAGGCGCGGCGGCGGCGGCGGCCCCTCCTCCTACTCCGCCGCCGCGGGGACGCGCGGGGTCGTCATGGTCAAGCGGGACCTGCTCGCGCGCTGCATGACGTGCCCGCTCTGCCGCCGCCTCCTCCGCGACGCCACCACCATCTCCGAGTGCCTCCACACGTGTGAGTCCCCACGCCTCCCTCCCTGAGACGCTACGTACGTGCCTCCTATAGTATGTCGGGATTCGTTCGTAACCAACCAGCTGGAGCGTCGGCCGTCGGCCGGGGCCTAGGATTCCGTTCCTCCGCGGCCGCGGGCGTCGCCCCGGCCGCCCTTCTCGATTCCACGCGTTTTACCACCTCCGCTGTCTCCACGTGGGCGCACCCGCCTCTGCACCGCGTTCGGGGAGGATTCGGTGCGCCTTCCACGTCTCGTGCTCATGGGTTGCGACGACTCTGTTCTTCGTCGTCGCCTCTCATCATGCCTCACCCTCACGTCAGCTATACCTCTGTTCATCGCTGTAGCCGTAAGTATACGTACACGGCGTCGCCAATTCCGCCTGCGTCGGGGCTGCCTTCGTGCTTGACTAGCTGCTTCTTCAAGTTCATTATTATGGTACTATTTGGATAGGATCTTATGTTCTCAGGCCATGTAAATGCCAATCTCGGCGCGATCATTTGTTCTGTTGTTGCGTACTTTACTAAACGCAAGCTTCTAACTGGGATTACAGGAAGCTGCACGTGCAATTCCCTTGATGAACCGTGTTGTTGCATCAACCTTCGAAACGAACCATTCACTCTCGTTAGGCATGTGATTCGTGCGAGATGATAGTATGTGGTTCCCAGCAAATCCCAACACCATGCAACTATTGACTGAGATGACAATTTTTGGTTCCCAGCAAGTCCCAACATCATGCAACTATCGGCTCCCTATGTAATTTTGTCAGTGGGAACTGCTGTTTTGAAATCTGGAAGCTAGAAAGCTTACAATGATTTGTTAAGATGATATTTTTAAAAACCACAGGGAAGCACTGCAATGTAACTCTGCAATAGATGTAGGAAGATGGTAGCTTATGAGTTATGATTACACACATGGATCTTGGGTGCGATGTTTTTATAGTTGCTGCTCTGATGTCAACCTTCTATTGTATCTTCAGTGAGATCATTTGAAGAATTATTTTTGGGCTTCCATCCTTTTAACACACTGCCCCCCGTCCCCCCTAGGTTTATGACGTACCGTTCCACTAATTTGAAAGTTCTTTTTTTAATTAAACAATGTAATTTCAAAGCTCTAATCTTTGCAGCTCTGATGCAGTTTGCAGAAAGTGTATATATCAGAAGTTTGATGATGAGGAAGTAGAATGCTGCCCAGTATGTAAAATTGATCTTGGCTGCACACCTACTGAGAAGCTTAGGTATAATGTTCTCATGATTCTGTATTTTATCCATTGTGCTATGTGCTATCATAAGGTCAAAATAAATCATGCCAAACCTTTACAGTAACATTACGTTTGCTGGACCGCTGATCATACAGTGACTTTCCTTTTGATCACATATACTTAACCTAAACAGGATGCAAAATAGCTGCAAATCATTCATCTCATCTATTACTACTATCTGACATCCGCATTCCGTAGGATATAGTTGCACTTTTGATTTTTCCCATCAGGAAGATATGGATCTGAGTTCATTTTAGTTTTATGTGAAGTGTTATCTTTTATAAATTCGGTATTAAATGCACATGTGTGATTATTGTATATCTAGTTAGTTGGATAGTTATTTTCATTTGAAAAATGTATATATGGATGTAGTTTGAGTGTTTGACCCCTATTTTGTCAGTATAATTTGGATTAAAAACCTGCACTGAACATAATACTCTAATATAAAAAATATTTTATTGATTTATTTTCTGTAGCATCTATTAGAGTGTGTTGTTGCCGAAATTCTGCACACATTTACTATGTAGTGTTATTGACGTCTCCAAGATTTTGTGTCACTGTTGCAGTTGATGCCAACTTCATTGGAATTTTGTGAAACTATATGTCACATTGGCATACACATGCCCTGGAATAAGCTTAATTGCTAGTACATTATAGTACATGTCTTCTTTAATTTAGTTGAAAAAAACGAATGATTTGTAATTTTGTTTCTATGACTTTGCACCTCTACGGCTCTACCTTGTGCCTTTCTTATACTTGTGTTTTATAATTTTCAGAGCCGATCACAGCTTACAAGATGTAAGATCAAAACTTTTTCCATTCAAAAGAAAGAAGATTAATGCAGAAGAAGTTCCATCTAGTATTTCACTTCCCACTAAAATTAAAGAAAGATCTATCTCTTCATTAGTCGTCGATACACCTAAAGTCAAACCAACAGGCTTGACTGGACGGCGAACAAGAGCAGTTGCCAGAAAAGCTGCCACTGCTGCTGCCACTGCCGCCTTGCGTGAACTTGGTCTAATTATTGAAGATCCTGTGAAAAAGGAAATTGATAGTTGTGACAGTCATTCTCACAATTCAAATTTGCCTGCTAATTCAAGCAAAGCACCACAAACAAGAAGACAGGTAAACAACATGCCCCTTATGATTCATATCTGCTGCATCTTGTGCCAGTTAGAGCAGAGTAGCTTTGAAGTCATGATTTTGCATCCTGAACTCCCAAAAGGGGTGCATTGACTAGAAGAATGCACATAGTGGTAGTAATGTGATCCTATTGTCTGCAGATATCACCTGATGCGGAGGCATCTAACCATTCCTCCAACAAAGATACCGAAGGTGATAGTAAGGATGAGTTGGCAGATAAGTCTGAACTCTGGCGTCCTTTAAATTGTTTAGTAGAAGCTGCGAACAGGACAAAATCCTTTAGGTCAAGTTCACAGAGTCCAGTTGTTAAGGGAGAGCAAATCAATGGCTCTACAAGTGGTACATTTGCTAGCAAAGCAAAGGCAAGGGAGAATCTGGAGAAGTCCAAAACCGAGGATGACAAAAAAGATGTTCCCACGCCACCAGTGCTGCCAAAAAGAAGAGCTCAAGGTACTGCATGGAAGAGGAAAGATCTTCAAGCTCAAACAGATGTGAAGCCTGATGCTGCAGCTGCACAGAGTGCAAAAAAGTTCAGCTCCATATGGTTTTCATTGATTGCTACGTTTGACCAGTAAGCATTTCCAATTCATCGCAGGATCCCTTTTGTCTTAGTAGTATCCAAAAAACCGAATAGCAAGCATGGACTTCTTTCTGATCTTCTTGTGCTTTAATTACTCAGACAAGGAGATCCACCTTTACCACAGATTCCTTCCCACTATTTGCGAATAAAGTGAGCTCAACTTTACTCATCTTTTGATTAAACTGTTTAATGCCCTAATTTAATAGATTTTTCTATACTTGACCTCGAGTCAAATTCTTGTTTATTTATTACACTTGATTTTCAGCAGATGAAGGGTATGCCTGGTGTAGTGGTGAGAGCTGTCTCACTGAGTCACCAGGTCATGGGTTCGAAGCAACCTCTCCGCAGATTTGCGGGGGAAGGCTTGCCTCGGTTTTTTCCTTCCCCAGACCCCACTCATGTGGGAGCCTCGGTGTTAGAGTACGTCATGAGCCTATTGGGCCTGGGCTGGCGGTATAGCCCGCTAGTGTTAGGGTTAATTAGAGATAAGGGTCGCTTGCTTAAGGGTCAAGTAAGCCTTGCTTGGGAGTCAAGTAAACCTCTCTATATAAGGAGAGGAGATGTATTAATCTAATCAAGCAAGAATTAAGAAGGAAATCCCTTTCCTCTTGCTCGGCCGTGGGCAAGGCCCCTGGCCGGCCTCCCGCCTCCCTCGCAGGCCCAGCCGCCACAATTACCGGCGTGAACAGCACCTGATTTACTGCAGCGCCGCTGGTACTGTAGCCCCACCAGCCGCTGCCTCTCCCTCAGCTCTCTCCCTCTCAATCCTAGCAGCCACATATTACTCGGGGACTGGGTCTGCCCCCCCCCCCCTGATTTTCAGCAGATACATCTACGACAAACAGTACAATGCTAGACAGAAAATGTAGGAACTTCCATTAGAAGGAAAATAGGAAGAGAGATACTTGTATGACATGTACATAGAACTGATTATCTTTGCCGGTATAGAGCATTTTGTTCACAAACTTTTATCCATAAATCCTATATTGGAGTCTACAAATACTGGTCCTAGGTGGACTTGAAGATTAAGACAAATCTTGTTTTACCGATGCCTTGATACCTGACGTTCATCTATAGATGTGTTGATAATGTAATAAGATGAATAGCATTATATTTACTTGTTTGTAAGTTTGAATGATATCTCTTCAGTAGTATAGTTACAAGATCAGATTTAGTTCCATAGTGAAATGTGTTTGTGCTATTTAATAAATTGATTTTGTTTTGCTTTGTGAACTAGTATCATATCCTTTTGATCAAGACTGATATGCTAATTTTATAACCACAGAGACGGAAATGTCCCTGCTTCATCTATCCAAAAGTACCTCATGCAGAAGCTCAGTCTTCCAAGTGAGTCTGAGGTGAGAAATCAGAGGCATCTGTGTCTTATATAGTATTGTTGGGCCTTTCTACACTTGATTTCTCCTCTTAAGAGCTAAGAAATATCCATTCTTTACTGGGATTTGAATTATCTTTTGACAGACTTGTTGCCATGCGAAGGTGAAACAATTGCTTCATTGTTCTTTTATTCTTTTATAGGAACACATTTAGCGATTTCAACAGTAAATTGTAGTATTCATAAAAAATGCATCCTGTATCAACTGCATGACACTGCATATGTTCAACCGCTCTTTACAATCCCCCCCCCTGATGATATACACTTGGCACCTCCATTTGCACCTTGTAGACATATTTTTCAATTTTTTTTTCTAATGTAATTGCAATAGGTATTCTTCTATCTGTTTGGGCTTTTGTGGAGGACGAAAGTAGGATCAACCAAGCATGACTGAGAGTCTGAATAGCTCTTGATATTTCTGTTACAGGTGGAAATAAAGTGTTGCGAGCAGCCAGTGAACCCTTCACAACCTCTGTGCAATTTAGTAGAGCTGTGGCTGAAGGGAAGAGCGACACAGACAACTCAGACAATGACTGGTTCGTCCGCTAAAAAGTTTGTGATGGTGATAACATACGGACGGCCAAAGGCCCCTGCAATGTGAAGGCACCATGCAAACATTCAGGCCCAACCTATTTTTCCTGTGAGGCAGCCATAGCCAGCCAATTGTTGGCCCTTTGGACGAGGTCATCAAAGATAACTCTCCCTGACGACACAGCCTCACAATATGCTGTGGCTGGCTCATTTCAGGGCTTAGCCCTTGGTGTCACGTTCATGTATCATATGTTGTTTGATTCCTTTAGGATGTCTTTTTCTTATTTGTCATACATCGATAGTGGTATAGATAGAAAGTTGTGATTGATACTTGTAGGTATCATTGATGTTTTGGTTGGCCATAAATTATATAGGGAGAGAAACTTGTAGCCTTTGCTTGTAAGAGATGACCCGAGTTGATTGCAGAGTCTTTCTGCTGTAGCGTGGCTTATCGTAACACCAACTTGTAACCCTATATTTGTATTTGAACTCGTGAGTGACTACTTTTTTTTCCGGATCGACTCATGCATTATACTCCTAACTCCTTGTTTCAGGACCTGCCGGCCTTAGTTTCAATTTCACATGCAGTAAGCAAAATGCTGTTAGAAGTTAGAACTGATCATATATGATTTGATTTGTTTTCGTTGACTGTCTTTTGCTTTCATGCACTGCACTATTACCACCTCTATTTTGTGTCTTTAAAAGTCTTCTTTGGAAAATAATTGTGTTGTCCCAATTTGCCAGGCTTCTTGTGATGGACTGATTACGGAATATGCTAATTTACCCATCTGATTGGTACAATAATAACTTCCTCGTGGCCCATGGTTATTTCAGTCGTCAGTTCAATGCTCGGTGAAGTTGAGTTCTCAAATCGACCTGATCTGAACATTGTTTTGCGGTTGAGTGGCTAGGTTGTTTATGTTTTTTTCCTCAAACGAAGGATACTTTACATTTACAATTGGTAAATATACCATACAATAATGGTTTAGTCAACCTTTCGAAGTCCATCTTTTAATCTTTAATCATGATGCTCCTCTTATAGGGTTTTGATTTGAGAAATGAAGTGGTCCATCGTCGCATAACTTACTACCTTCATCTTATAAGTCATTTCAACCTTCTTGGGAGTCAAAATAATATCAAGCCCCATCATCGCAAGTACACCACTTCCTGTCAAGCAAATGCAGCTAAAGTACCAAAGCGTCTCCACGTTGGCAGCTCAGGAGGCGCCCTCCGTTTCCAATCGCAGTGCTAATAAACTGGATAACAGATGGAGTCCGCAGGTCTCCCTCCACGGCTTCACCTGCTCATCTTCTCTTCACATGAGCTGCTATCCTTTAAATAATCCACCCGTCCTCTCCAACTCACGAGAACGAGAACCCAACATCACACAACTTCACAGCGGAAGTAGCACCCCCGTCCGTCCACCGGGCCGCCAAAGCAACATGTGTGGCTTGGCGCAGGCCAAGAAGCCGACGCCGACGGAGAGGAGGCCAGCGGACAAAGGCAGAGGAGCAGACAACATGCGTGGCTTCGCGCAGGCCAATATGCCGGCGGAGAGGAGAGTAGCCGACAACATGCGGATGCTGCTGGGCGCCTGAAAGCTGCCGTTCCGGACGAATTTTTTACTTTTTAGCCTTTTTATTTTTGAAAGTTTTTCACAAATACGTTTCTGGAGGAAACATTTCATAATCTAGACCCTTAGCTCGATGCTGACGTCGAGCTAATACGTCTCGACGCCAGTATCCCTGACGCCGAGCACTTGGGTTCGAGACCAATGTCGAGGTGACATGGCAGGGAGCTCGTGGAGCTGATATGGCAGGGAGCTCAGCGCTAGGGTGACTGGCGCCGAGCCTTTATTACGTATGGGTCCCGCCCCTCTTTTCCTCTCTTCCTCTCCCTCTCCCTCTCCCTCTTCCTCCAGAGCAAAGCAAAGCAGAGCACCGCCGCCGCCGGCCGCCCTCGCCCGCACGCGCCTCGCCGCGCACGTGCACGGACGCCCACACCGCGCTGCCACCGCGCCCGCGCCGGCCGCTCGCGCCCCGAGGCCGCCCCGCGTCCGCTCCGGTGCCCTCGCCCGGCCGCCCGCGCTGCACCGCCACCACGGCCGCACAGCGCCCTGCGGCCCTATGCCCGCGCCCCGCACGCGTCAGTGCCGTGACCGTGCCGCCTTGGCTGCGCCCGCCGAGCCGGGCTCGCCTCGTAGAGCGCTGGACATCCCGCGTCCGCCGCGCGCCACCGCCGGCCCCGGCCCGGCACCTGCAGCGGCCGGCTGTGCCACCGTCAGCCCGGGTCGTCGGCCTAACCCACGCCCGGCGTCTGCTGCGACTCCGTCGACGTCCGCGGATCAGTCGTTGGAAAGGTAAAAATTATGAATATGCAATGTACCTACTTAGTTGGTATTTGTTATTTACTAGTTAATGTGATGACTCAGATAGTTGATTTAGTTAGTGATCTAGTGAGATATATATGTAGATAGATAGAAACATAGATACATATGTACATAGATATAGTTAGATAGGTAGTTACATATTTAGTTAACTAAATAGGATATAGTTATTTAGTTAACTAAATAGGATATAGCTATTTAGTTAGTACACTGTATCTATGTATGTAGTTGTTATCTTATTTACTTAGTTTGTAGTTAGAAAGTACTTAGGTGACATGGCAAGGAGCTCGGCGCTAGGGTGACTAGCGCCGAGCCTTTATTACGTATGGGTCCCGCCCCTCTTTTCCTCTCTTTCTCTCCCTCTCCCTCTCCCTCTCCCTCCAGAGCAAAGCAGAGCAGAGCACCACCGCCGTCGGCCGCCCTCGCCCGCACGCGCCTCACCGCGCACGCGCACGGACGCTCACGCCGCGCTGCCACCGCGCCCGCGCCGGCCGCTCGCGCCCTGAGGCCGCCCCGCGTCCGCGCCGGTGCCCTCGCCCAGCCGCCCGCGCTGCACCACCACCATGGCCGCATAGCGCCCCATGGCCCTGTGCCCGCGCCCTCGCCTCGCCCGACGTGCTGCCCGCGGCCGCCTTGGCCGCGCCCCGCACACGTCGGTGCCGTGACCGTGCCGCCTTGGCTGCGCCCGTCGAGCCAGACTCGCCTCGCAGAGCGCCGGACATCCCGCGTCCGCCGCGCGCCACCGCCGGCCCCGGCACCTACAGCGGCCGGCCGTGCCACAGTTGGCCCGGGTCATCGGCCTAACCCACGCCCGGCGTCTGCTGCGACTCCATCGACGTCCGCGGATCAGTCATTGGAAAGGTAAAAATTATGAATATGCAATGTACCTACTTAGTTGGTATTTGTTATTTACTAGTTAATATGATGACTCAGATAGTTGATTTAGTTAGTGATCTAGTGAGATATATATGTAGATAGATAGAAACATAGATATATAGGTACATAGATATAGTTAGATAGCTACTTAGATAGGTAGTTACATATTTAGTTAACTAAATATGATATAGCTATTTAGTTAACTAAATAGGATATAGCTATTTAGTTAGTACACTGTATCTATGTATGTAGTTGTTATCTTATTTACTTAGTTTGTAGTTAGAAAGTACTTATTAGGTACTATGTATCGTCTAATTTAGGCTAAAGAACATGTGTTTCGTTATGTGTTTGAACTAGATGGACAACCTAGTGACCATATATCATGGAGGCACCATTGAATACGATCGTTATGGATATGTTGAGTTTGTTGACATGCAAAGCGTGCTTGTGCTATTCAATGATAGACCTTCATTTAGTGAGATGGTTGCAAGGGCTCGGGAGGTGCTACATTGCCTTAGAGATGATGTCATTGCAGTTGATGGTGTACTGCACCTAGGTTCTCCTCCCAACATCCTCAGGCGAATGATCTCAATTGGTTGTGCGGATCAGTGGGAGAACTATGTGAGATCGGCTATGAATAGCCAGCTGCAATGTTTGGACGTGGTTGTGCGTCAGGTGTTAGTTGATCCCATCCCTCATGGGTTTTCCCCACCAATGGGTTAGCAAGCACATATCGACCCTCCTATCCCGGAACCTGATATAGATGTGGAGGTTGCACCTACGGTTCCCGATGCTCAATCTGCCCCCAATACGGTAGTTGGAGATGCTTGTTAGACTCGTATTGTTGTGGTAGATCCTCCTCGTGAGATCCCTTTGACATAGAATCATCCGAGTAAGTGTCTCAACCACATGGTTTTTTTGAGCTTATCCCCTTCCTTATATTTATTTCTTTCATTCTTTCCTCATTTCTCTACCTATGTTGCAGGAGATATTCCTGAGAATGTGGATGTGCCCCCTGTTGCTGCGCAAGTGCACTTTGGAGATGGATTCTGTGGCTTCAATAGTGTTGAAATTATGCACGATTCGGAGCCATATGAGATGGCAAGGGCTTTGATTCTGATGATGATCGCCCTGTTAGAGAGCTGACAGAGAGTGATGTTAAGATGCTGAGGCATATCTTTTCTAGCCGTCGTGCTCCAAGAGTTCACGAGTTCAGCGATCTTGCTTATTCGGATAAGGCGTGTGCAGAAGGACGTGATTATGAGCTCCTAGAAGCTCCTGAAGCTGGCCCTAACATGGTAATTGAGAATGGGAGAGTGTTCAATGACCTCCCGGCATTAAAGAGGTGGTTGCAGGCGTTTACAATGATACGAAAGAGACCTTATAAGGTCTTGCATTCATATGCGGAGCGCCGTTACACAGTTGTGTGTGACAAGGAACGCTGTCCATGGAGGGTTTGTGCAAGGAAGCAAACGGTCACCGAAAAGTGGAAGATCATAAAAGTTATTGGGCCACACAATTGTGCTGACCATGAGTTGACACTGAGGCATCGGTAGTTGACATCTACCCTCATTGCCAAGCGGTTGATGGGAATATTGCAGGGAGAACCCAACATGAAGGTGATGACAATTATCAGGACCGTTGAGGCGTTATATGGAGGTTATGTGATAATTTATGGTAAAGCTTGGAGGGCTAAGCAGCGAGCGTGGAAGATGATGTATGTGGACTGGGAGGATGGGTACGAGCAGCTGCCAGTACTTTTCAATGCAATCAAAGCGGTGAATCCAGACATGCACTATGAGTACATCCCAAAACCAAATGCATGGAAAGATGGGAGGCAAATATTCTTTCATGCTTTCTGGTGCTTCCCTCATTGTGTCGAGGCCTTTAGGCACTATCATCCCATCTTCTCCATTGATGGTACGTTCTTGATTGGCAAATATCAGGGCACACTTCTTATGATGCACAACAATGAACCGAAAGCAATTAACATAACTACATGCGCTAAAGCAATTAACATAACTATAATACAACCAATTTCGTTCTATGAACAGAAAGCAATTAACATTAAATCCTAAATCTAGGGTTTCCCATTTGATGCACAACAATGAACCCATAACATAACTACATGCGCCCAGGTTTGCTAGATTTTTCACGCCTTGGCATCATCCTACGGTTGTATAATATAAATATTGAGGGATAAAATGAAACCCTAAGTAATGACGATTCTTAGATTAAAAAATCCAACTAATATATACCGAATCGATGCGAAAAAAACTAGGAGGGGAGCGAGGATACCTTGCTCTCGAAGATCTATGGATCAAATCAAGGTTTTCAAGGTCCAATATGCCGATTAGTGAGGTAGGGCGAAGTGGGGAGAGAAAAAACCCGAGAGGGAGGAGAAAGAAGAGGAAGAAGGCTCGGGCAGGAAGGTTGGGGTCAGGGTTATGGCAGGGAGCTCGACGCCAGTCACCCTGACAGCGAGCTCGGTGCCAAGATCTACGACACCGAGCTCGGCGCCAGGGCCCTGCCATGTCACCTCCACGTTGGTCTCGAGCCCAAGAGCTCGGCGTCAGGGACGCTGGCGCCGAGACGTGTTAGCTCGGCGCCAGCATCGATGGCGCCGAGCAAAGGGTCCAGATTTTGAAATCTTTTCTCAGGGGCGTATTTGTAAAAAAAAACTTTCAAAAAGGGGCTAAAAAGTAAAAAAAATTGGCCGTTCCGGTCTGTCTCCCTGTGAATCCATCTCGCATGCATCGGAATTGGTCAATCAATCGGTTGCTTCAGGAGGACCGAGCGATAGCTCGGTTGGTCTGGCTTCTAGGTGTGAAGAGACCGCTCGTGGGTTCGATTCCAGTTGGAATCAACTTGCTTGCCTCACCGGGGTTTTCCCCGTTAATTAATTTGCAGGTCCTCTGCTGCCTCACACGTGGATGTGCCACAATGGTCAGTGTGACATGTCCGTCATGTGCGAAGTCTGGTTGACTTCGGATATCTCTCAGCCACGTGCAGCCTCTTCGTGTAGGTGTAGGTCTAGCGTGCACACTAGGGTGAGGGTGTGTGTGAGTTTGTGTGCGTGTGGTGGTGTGAGTTAGTGTGATACTACAACTTGTACTCGAAAGAGTTGAGGAATCAAAAAAAAAAATCAGCTGCTTCAGCATGGTGGGCTTGGCGGCCCAACTAGATTAAACAAAGCAGTAATTTATTTGACTTCTATATGTTGCTTTTAAGATTCTCAAAAAAAAATGTTGCTTTTAAAATTCAGTATCATTTTCCCTCTCATTCTATATATACTTCCCTATCATCAGGTCCAGTTGGATGACTTTCCTAATCTAACATAATACATTATTGTTATTACCTGAATCGCCATCGTGTGTGCTTCATGTAGTCATGTTCTATTTGCTAGCAGCTAGCTGATAACACAGGTCAAGGTGACAACCCCAGCAATGCTCACTTTCACAGTGTAATACTTATTGTTTCCTCACGTTCTGCTTTTTAGAAAGAATGATTTGTATTTGCATCATTACTTATTCATAATGGATTGCTATCTACAGCTTCCACGTGAGTACATGGATGGTTTCATCTTCTCTCTATATACATTTCTTTATCAAGAGATACCGTTTGATTGATAGGCGTTTTTTTTTTGTCAAGCTTCTTAGCCACTGAAGATGGGTCATTGTCTCCCAAGTTTAAGATGTCAAGCTAAAAAGACAAGATTGTTCTACTTTAGGGCATTTTTCTCTACATGAAGAGAAGAGTGATGCTAAGATACTTGCTAAAAATGACGTCCGAAACTATCACTGCCCCAATTTCTTTATTTTAGTACCGGTAGCATAGACGTCCTTGCCATGTACGCTGAAGTTTGTAAAATGGGATGGACAATCATATTCACGTAATTATTCATTGTTGGGCCATGTTCGGCTTACCCCATATTTAGTTTGTTCGGCTTCTTTTTTCAGCCGAAACAATGTTTTTCAGTCAGTTTCAACCAAGTTTCAGACCAACGAACGGGACATTTATAGGGACTTTCCTCACTTCTCCTTCCAGAAGCTCCGTTTTTATACAACGCTACAAAATTCCGCAGCAAGGTGCGGAATATCATATAGTTATATTTAACCAGATGTCATCAACAATTAGACCGCTTATAGACAATTCATATAAAAGCTTATCTATTGTGTTGTCCATCACTAACAAGAATCATCCTAAGAACAGCCGCTGCCTCGATCATGGTACATGCCCTTATTCACATGACTTGTCGTCATTTTCCACTTCATGGTTCTATTTCAAAACTATTCCTGTGTATCGTCTATACCTGAGCAAATCTAATTGGGCCTATTTATTTTTAGGCCAAAAACTTGCAATATGGTTGGGTCCAAACCCATCCCAAACCTGCCCATTGTGTGGGTCTAGCCGCATGTGCTAGGCCGAAACTAACTAGGTCTTTTGCAGGTCCAGTCTAACCAGATCTAATATCACCCTTTATTTTCCTCGCCAAGTCAACATTTTCATCTACTAAAATCAACTCACCAAATATACAGTCGCGGGCTTAGGCCGTGCCCAATGCTACATCGTAGATGGTTGTTTCAAGGGCCACATGTGCACCGAGTATCCGGGTCAAGTTGTCTTGTATCCTCGCAGGTGGTCAGAGTATGCTGCAGAGGCATCGGAGGCTGCTCTGACAAAAGTATGAAGTACTGGCCAGAACGCGCGTGAGACTGTCTCCCACGACAGACTCATTCCACGTCCTTTGGATAACCCAAAAGCAAAAAATTCAATATTTATTTTTGATCTTCTCCAACAACAAAACTCGTTTGGTTAATAACTTTTTAAAGATGTGTTGGTCTTTCCCTTAGTTTTTTCTTCTTCTTTTGAGGTTAGGTCTTGCCCTTAGTGACATAGAAGATGGTAATCTTTTGGGACTGAATTCTCCAAGTCGCTTTGACTTTAACATATCACTCCTTCTATTTTAAATTCTAAAATATTTTAGTTTTTCTAGACACATAGCTTCTGTAATTAACTTACATACATAGCTTTTGTGATATACTATATCTATATAGCAAAAACAATTTCCTTTACCTAGAAAAGTAGAACATCTTGTAATTTAGAAAAATGAGCTTGGATGACATTCAATCGTCCCCCCCAACCCACACACACACAACAAACCATTCCACATCCACATTAGTTTTAATTTACTGTCCTATAAATTTATCTTACTTGACGGCTTTATTAAAAAAGAGATTATCTTCATTGTCGCTTTCATCACCGCTCAAAACTAACACTTTTGGCCGCGCATATTGTCCTGACGCGGCCAAATGCCTGTGCCGCGCCATGCATGGCGGCGACCAGAAGCGCTGACCACTGACGTGGCAGGGCTCTGCCGCGCCACCGATCTTGGCGCGGCAGTGTCGTGCCCTGATCCGTGGCGCGGCAGAGCCGGGTATAACCCCGCGACCAGTCCCGCTGCCCGAGCAGCAAGGCCGCCTAGGCGTCGCTCCGCGCCCGCCCATCGCCAAGCACGCCGGCCGCCGCGCCACGAACGACGGCAGCCCGGCCCTCCATTGCCGCCGCCCTCCCTTCCCTTTCATTCCTCGGCCGCCTCCCTCCCTCCTCGTCCAAGTTCAAGGCAATGACGCACATTTTAATTTCGTTTGAATGGTGGATTATGAATGGGAGTTAAGGTTAGTAGGAAAATTATGTTTGAGAACTATGGTGAAGATATTAGTTTGATTTTATCAATGTTAAGGTTAATTATTTAGTTAGAAGTATGTTTGCCATGTATATTTTTGTTGGTATAATTGTTGTTTATAAAATTTTAGTTGCATTGCAAATGATTACATTTTACATTAATTTGCCTTGTTTTGATTGATGTTTAATTTGAACCGTTTTATTAGATGGAAGACATGTTTCGGGAGCAGTTATGGCGAAAACGGGGTCGTCCTAGAGAAATGTACCCCGACGAGTCTAGCAAAGATGCCCCCGTCCCTCCTGAACTCCCTGTCCCTAATTGTGACTGTGGTCGTCCGGCCGACGTGTTTCAATCGAGACATCCGAACACAGCGGCTCGTTGCTTCTACACGTGCAGTCGTTTTAATATAAGTAATTGTTTCCACTATCTTTTTCTTCTTCATTTGTATTACTAGATTACTAATATTTTGTTGAATTTTTGTTGTGTAGGACCATGAGAGGTGCTTTTTCTTTCAGTGGATCGATGATGCAGACAAGTTTGGCCCCAGATACCTCCTTTTCGATGATTGGTGGAGAGGGCG
Organism: Miscanthus floridulus; assembly: GCF_019320115.1. Lineage (NCBI taxonomy): Eukaryota > Viridiplantae > Streptophyta > Magnoliopsida > Poales > Poaceae > Miscanthus > Miscanthus floridulus. The sequence goes on from NC_089581.1 coordinate 41,937,414, forward strand.
ACATCCACGAGAGCACTTCGAGTGGTGGGTTCCACCTCCCCCTAACCCCCCTCCAATGACGGCTAAGGAGAAGCACTTAGCCACATTTAGACGACTCAAGGAACCTCCTCTGTGCCATTGCAGAGACCAAGTCGTGATAAACCCTGACAATACGTTGGAGTTTGTGTGTCCAAACAACCATGAAGTAAGTGCAAAGTGTATTTATTGAAATGTTGAGCTATATGTGTCATGTACTAATGTCACGTTATTTAGGTGTATTCAATGGTGAAGTGTCGTTTCAAGGAGTGGTTGTATGGTCCTAAGAACAAATGGCCCGAAGAACCTCCAAAAGCAAAACAAAAGAAGAAAGAAAGGTTAATTTACAAAGCACCACCAGTCAAGTGCGAATGTGGTGTTAAATCAAACTACGGTCTAGTCCCTTCAGAGCTTGGAATAGGTCATTATTGCGGCCATACGATTGTGTTGTCTGATGAGGGGGATGAGGATGAGGACGACACTGCTAGACTCAGCGAGCTCATCACTCTAGCAAAGGCGGGCTTACAGGCAGATTGTCGCAGAACCGTCCAATTTATAAGAGCACAAGTACAAAAACGATCGCCGAAACGATCAAATTCTCGCACTTGAGCCCATATAAACCCTGTAGTCAACTGAAACCACGAAGGATTTCAAACCAACTTGCATACAACCAAGATCATAGTAATTCAACATAACACATCACACATTATAACATTTTACAAACAGTTTGCAGATAGATTACAACACATCAGAGTCATAGTTATTACAAACCAAGTCTTGTAAAGTAGCGGAAGCAAATAGTTTAACTCACACACACGAGTTCAAATACAAGTACCAGCTTGCCGATCACATCCCACAAAAGCATTCGGATAAGATAAACAGAGATCATGCACATGATCTAGTCTTCGTCACCCGCCGGGTGGAGACGGAACTTACAGAAGCCCTGATAAAGAAAGTCATCTGAAATAAGAGGGAATAAACCCTGAGTATGAGAATGTACTAAGCTAGACTTACCCGTCAGAAACCAAAATAATTGACACCAAGGATCATGCATAGCTTAATTTAGTAGATCTGTCTGACACTTTCTTTTTGCAGAAAAGCATAAGTAATAATGATCAACTCTAAACCTGAGCTAGCAGTGACTTTTAGCCATTAACCTGTCATCTATATTAGCACCTATACTAAGTAATCACTTGATTAAGATGCAAACATTATTAACCATAGCAGGTATAAACTGTGACAACATTATCATCATTCTCCATTTATGTAACACCTCGATGTTAAGCATGCATTAACATTTTGCAAATCATGAGCATAATCACCATCATGCATTCATAAGCATGACATGAAATATAGATATGAAACATGCTCGTGAAACATGTATGTTGCCTTACTGTTTAAATGAACCTGAGTCATGTTTGTGCTTGAAATGATGTTTAACATGATTGTTTAGGAGTACAAATGACTTAGAAATGTTTCACATGCATTTTGGAGCAAGGTTGGTATTCAAATTTTCCCAAATTTTGCTTTTAAAAATAATCTTCTAAAATAGGGTTTTTGATTTAAATTAACTTTAAATCTATAGTTCAAAATCTAAATGGATTTTGGCCTTACTCTTTTTGGCAAAGTTGTAGAGTACTTTTTTCTGAACAACTTTCATTTTTACACCAACTTGTGAAAATGCTTTTAAATGGCTCAAAATGGAATTTTAGTTCTGTTTATTTAAGAAATAAAAAGAAAATCATTTTTATTTTCCTTAACGGGCCGCCGCCTCCCTTTTGGCCTAGCTCGCAGAGTAGGCCCGGCCTGCCTCCGTGCTCGATCGCCCGCTCGCCCGCGCCGCGCGCCTACGTCCGACCGCGCCAGGAAGCGCAAGCCGTGTTGCTGCCATGCGCCGGTGAGCTCGCCGCGCGGCACCGCCAACCTCGCCGTCCCGGTGGCCCCCGCGTGCGCCCACGCGCTCGCCTTCACCTGTCCGACCGCGCCGCGCTCCCCACTTGCCCCTCCACTTCGCCCTCTCTTCCGCCAGCACAAGCAACAGCCGCAGCACACTCGCTCTGCCACGCGCCATCACCGGAGTAGCCGTCCCGGCCACACCTGACCACCGGAGCTCGCTACATCTTCGCCACACCTTCGCCCCGGCATCGCGCAGCTTTTGCTCGTCTCCTTTCGACGTGGTAAGGCTCGAGCCGGCCGCTATTGCTCGCCGGAGCACGACCGATCTCACCGGAGCGGCACGGCTCCGTGGACCTTCCCCTTTTCGCTCCCTTTCTCCTTCTGATTTCGCGCGCGTTAGCACCGCCTTGCCCTTGCGAACCTCGTGCGTGCCTCCCCAGTGCCTTGCTGTGGCCGGGAAGTGCCCGCACGCGGGCATGCCGCGCCGCCGTGTCGCCATGCGCGCCGGCGAGCTCGCTTCCGAGCTCCTCCAGTGCCTGCTCTTGGCGCATCGGGTCCGCCTCATAGCGGGAAGCCGCTGGTGGTGACCTCACCGCCAGCGAGCTCACCGGCGGCGAAAGCCGGCCGGTCAACGATGACCCCTGCCTCGGCTCCGGCTGACGCATGGGCCTAGCTTGACCGTGGGTCCCATGTGGCAGCACCTCTGGGTGCACTGCACCGGGTGCACCTAGCAGATTAGGGTTCGGTGGAATTTCAGTTTTAAAGAAAAGGATTTCTAAAATGATTTCAAAAATTGATTAAAAAGCTTGTAAAATGTATATCTCGAGTTATATTGCTCCAAAATTGATGAAACAAATTTTGTTGTGTTCCTTGTCACTAGATCTACATGATAAAAATATTGCATGTCATTTTTAGATACTTTAATGTAGAGCTTTATTTAATTCTTGATATTGCTGATATCTTGTAAAATGTTTAGTAAATCCTATATGTATCAGAAAAATGTGATTCATATTTTGTTTGTCTAGCGTTGTGATGTACATTCTGGAAAAAAATATATGACATGCATGTTATGTGGAAAAATATGGCTAGGTATTTTATGTGTATTAATTGCTGATTTCTTGTAAAATTTCTAGGGCTAAAAATATGAATAATACATGTAGGTGAAACTTTTTATACAGTGATTTTATGCTATTTAGATCATGGGAAAAATACCAAATCTGTTGTTTGACACTTTTCATAGTACAAAGTATTTTCATGCTTAATTATCAACCATAGCTTGTCATTTTTGTGTAGGCTGTTATACTTATCCAAATACAATGAAAATTTTATGGTAGACTAATTATTGCCTAAGGAAGCTACTGTAATTTTCTCATAATTTTATGAGCACCAGAAATATATGTTGCTGTTGTAGCCCTAGTTTAAAATGAAATAAAATAATCTTCTTTAATGCATGTTTAGTTAATAATGTTTGCTTTGGTGTATCTTTGAAGCATCTTAACTTGCTGTGGTGACTTGGCATGTTAGTACAGTGGTTGTAGTAGTAGTATAGTAGTACATGTTCTTAGATGATGTTGGCTACCTTGTAGAAGAGCTTTACTTCTACTATGTTCAATAAAGTTAAACATGTTCATCTACATTCCATGCATCATGATCATTACATGTCATCTCTCTGATACACCTATGCATGAGCACTTATGCATCTACATCATACAGGATCGTAGGAGGAGTTGCTAGTAGCAGTTCAGGAAGAGCAGACCGGGACAGATCCACAAGAAGTCCAGGCACAGGAGGTGCCAGAGGAAGAGGAGCAAGGAGAGGACTTGCCCGAGTGCGTGGATCATCAACCTAGTTCGTTCGAACGAGGCAAGCCCCGTAGCATTCTAAGTCTCCTACTTTATAAAAGCAATTCTTTCTATATATATGAGTTTATATATTGTTGCATTAAGTTGTAGGAGTTGATTGAAACCGTTGATGCATTTATTACTATCCTTGCCTACCTTATTACCTTTTTACCCTGTTAGGTTCGGGATCGAATAACTGCTTAGCCTTGCTTAGACCGGTAGCGATCGGTGATTTCCAGTCACCGACATTTATAGGTGGTTACTGGAAGAATTTAGCTATGGAAAGAATGATATCCTAGAATTAACCATAGTGTGATGGATAATTGGAGACCGGACGGAAAAAGTTGGAGGCAACCAGACAGGGTTCTGGGGTGCTGTTAGTTTTCCGTCTGTGTCGATTAAGGACCGATCGTTGCTCGTCCCTCTTGTCATGTTGAACGCATGCCTCACATTTAGCTGGCCGAATAAAGTACCTTTCGACCGCGAAGCTAGTGACACTATTCGAGCCGGGATAAACTCGGATTGGCAGACTGGTGATGAAGGGGGTATGATGGGGACGCGAAGAGTGAGCCCAAGGTGCGTCCTGGCTGTCGGGCGGTCCCTGGGTAGTGCGGTCCATGACTGTTATCCCGTGGCTACTTGGAAAGTGTCATTGGTGATCTGTAGCTCACTAGATCGAGTGAGTGTGGTTTGTGTGAGGAATAAATCACCAGCTGGTTAGGAATCGATTCGAATCGCCATCGCTCCTGGATAGTGAGCACTTGACTCGAGCTACAGCATTCGTAGTAATTATGATGGAACACTGAAGGTTATCTGGATGGTATGGGATATGCTAAATCTAAATTGGTAACTGGATGTTATTGGTTAATCAAGTGATTGCTATAGTACAGGTGCTTACCTAGATGGATAGGTCATAATAAAGATGATGCAAAGTACTTAAAATGGTTTCTTCATGATAGCTTATGCTTTTCGCAAACAAGTCAGCTAGCCCACTAAAGAAAGCCTTGCATAATCCTTGGTGTCGCTTTATTTTGGTTTAAGACGGGTAAGTCTAGCTGAGTACCTTCTCGTACTCAGGGCGTTGTTCCCATTGTTGTTGTAGATGGTCAAATGTACTATGGCTATTGCATTAACTGCCTGTACCCGGCGATGGGCGACAACTAGGACCAAGGGCAATGGTCACTCCGTATCTCTCATCTGATGCTTTTGTTGGAGATGACTACCTACTGGCACTGTATCTGAACTAAAAGTGTGTGTGTGGCTTTAAAACTATTTGCTTCCGCTATTTCAGTTTGAACTTGGGTTGTAATAACTTTATATTCTAAACTCTAGATGTATCCAACTGTCATTGCGAACTTTATGTAACATGTGATGGTAATTGCTAAACTTGTATGATCTTGGTTTGTATGTCGATTGGTTTGAAATCCTTCGTGGTTTCACGGACTACCGGGTTATACGGGCTTAAGTTTGCTAAATTATCTGCTTCGGCGAAGATTTCCTTACTTAATCTCGTATAATTGGTCGGTTCTGTTATAGCTGGCATCAGAGCAAGGTTTAGCAGGTTACTGTTCATGCATGTATTTAAAACAAAAGGTTTTTGTGTTACAAAATTAATTACGAACTTATAGTATATAGGTGTTTCAACCTCTAATTTAAAACTTAAGAGTGTGCCAGTGGTCATATCCTGTATGCCCAGTTAAGGACTCTAGGTGGCTTATTTAAGTACTGACTTGGGGGTCTTTGCATCATATTTCTATTTCGTTGCTCATACGGCTGTGCTATTGTATGAGTGCCATTCACTTGAGTGGTAATGTATGGATCCATTGCCTCTACGCCTCGGTAAGTGAGAGTTGTGAGAGCATGATCGGATACACTGCCGATCTAGGGAAGTGCTTATATGATGCCAGATTATTTACATGCCATACGCGTGTTTGTATGAAGGTATCCAATGTGTGGGGAATTCCGTCCTGTGGTGACGATGCCATCGATAGGACGATGGTTCGGGTAGTTGCTACCGTTGTACGCGTATCTGGGGATGCGTGTAGAGCGAGTAGATTACCTTACTGCTTTCGTGCATATTTTTCATACTATCAGGGTTTGGGCTGAAGTGGATCTTTTGCAGGTACATAACAGCGCTATCGTGTAGTACGTATTAGCTACGTTATGAGAGACCAGTTGTATGCCACCGTCTATGCCGCTAGCAATTGTTATCTTTCCTAAGTTTGTGAGAACGTACGGAACGTGCATGCATCATGTTGTTACATATCATTCATGGCATTGTTCCTCCCCTTATAAGTTGATTATCTCATTTTGATAAAAATGACAACTTAACCTTGTTCTCACTGTGAGTAATAAAACAAAATTTGCTACAGATGGCACGCACAAAGCAGACCGCTCGCAAGTCCACCGGAGGCAGAGCTCCCCTGCCATCAGCTTGCTCCATGTACCCATCAGCGCCACACAGTTTCTTGGAGAGTTTGGGATGCCTACACTCTTGTGGAGAGTGCTCAGCTATGTAGGCTATCCTGATGGAATGGAGCCCCGCTATTTCTGGACAAATGAGCAGTTGGGGAAGGTCTCTTGGTTACTGTGGAGGCCGTTGTTTCGTCCCCGAGGTGATGGTTCTGAGTGGACTAGTTGGCGTTATGAGTCAACTGGCAGGACTGCTGAAGAAGCAGCTGATAGGGCAGCCTTTGGGATACTGAGGGATATCATGGATCGTTTTCCTCAGGAGTTGGCAGCCGCTTTAGCTGGAGTCTTTTCGAGGGGAAACCCCTCCACTGACTCATGGTAGCAAGCAAGAGGAAGATCTTTGGAGATTGGTGCAGCAGAAGGATAGAATAGTGATAACCCTACTATGAGCGTCATGTTCGCAGTGATGAAGGCTTTCGATGGAGTAGAAGGTAGCATGAGACATGTGTCTGGTGCTCTTGGTTAGGCCCGCGATGACCGACATCAGCTTTAGAGGGATCACGACACCGAGATTGAGAGGCTCAGTGCAGAGATGGCTCAGTTGACTCGTCAGAGGGATCAGACGACTCAGAGGACAGGAGCCTATGAGGGAGACGTACATGCACTGAGAGAGCAGGTTGAGCATCTGACCACCGCCAACAGGAATGTTGAGCGCATGTTGATCCATGTGCTCCACCAGAGGAATGAAGCCTGGTCCGCAGAAGATGTTCTGAGAGCTCGACAGGTTGAGCTAGAGCAGCAGCTAGCCAATGTAGAAGAGTACAACGACAACCTACATGAGGAGGTTCATCAGCTGAATAACCAGCTCCACCCTTACGTTCCTCCTAGAGCAGCAGAGATGGATCTAGATGAGGACGAGGATCCCGAAGAGCTTGAGGCACCAACTGATGATGACAACGATGATGTGGATAGTGACAATGTCGACATCTCCGACTTAGACAGCGACCACTGATGAGTAGGCTAGTAGTTGTTGCGCTAGCTACTAGGGTTCCGTTTGCGATGACCTTTTGCATGGTTGGCATGTCTGGCATGTAATAATGAGTAGAAAGACTAAGACCTTGATGTAATGTAGGAAACTTGGATGTGTTTGTGGCAATATCTGAACGTCAAAAGTCCAGTGTATGTATGCTGGCAATTTGGTTGTAATGGATGCGATGTGTGCGCTTAAGTAATCTAATTAGTGATGTTGTGCTAATTGGAATGACTTATTGTGCCCCTGTTTTATTGCATGAATTTATTCTCTCCAGTGAATTCAGTACGGCATAATTTTTCATTCACCTGTAATTTTCTACAACATCGCCTGATAATTACTGTTGCTGAAATATGCAGATGTCGAACACTCGCCATACCGTGTATGACGCTACTAAGGCAGGTGGCAGTGCCACTGGGAATGAGAACCGTGATCCACCACCACCACCTCCTCCACCGTACACCACAGAACAATTCTTCGCACAGTTCCTTGGAAGTCAACGCAACATGGAGGGCATGCAGCAGAACATGGAAGCAGCATTGCGCCATATTGCTGACAACACCCGCCATGGGTTAAACCCAGGTGGACATGAAGCGAATCAGCATAGCAGTTTCAAGGACTTTATGGACACCAGACCACCAATTTTCAAAGAAGCGGCAGAGCCATTAGATGCAGAAGAGTGGATAAACACCATGGAAGATAAGTTTCATGTTCTAAGGATGACAGAAGTATTGAAGACTGAGTATGTTGCTCATCAGCTGCAAGGCCCTGTAGGAATGTGGTGGAAGCACCACCGCACCACTTTTCCCCCCAATGCCCACATTACTTAGAGGGAATTCACTGAGGCTTTTCGTGGAGTTTACATTCCACCTGGTTTGACCAAAATGAAGTTTGGAGAATTCCTAGCACTGAATCAAGGCACCAAGACTGTGACACAGTATCTACATGCATTCAACAATTTAAGTTGCTATGCCTCTAATATGGTGAATACCGATGCCAAAAAGATCGCTAGTTTCAAGAGGGGTCTGAATCCCAAGATGATGAAGCACGTGGGAACCAACACGAGAACTGGTTTCAATGACTTTGTTAGTGACTGCTTAAAGCAAGAAAAGAACAACAATGTATATGCTACATCCAAGACTCACAAGAGGGCTTTTGAGTCAGGTCCATCCCAACCAAGGGCCCCGATGGCAAATCATTCTACGTATCGTCCGCCTACCCCTGGTGCAAGGTTCAGGCCACCCTAGCGGAGGAATCAGAATGCCCAGCAACCTTAGAGGAATCAGAAGCCATTCAAGATGGCAGTGCCACAAGCCAAGATCGGACAAGGTAGTTCATCTAGAGCTACTACTCAAGTAAGAGGACCGTGTTTCAACTGCAATCAACCTGGGCACTTTGCGAAGTTTTGCCCATATCCCAAGAAGTAGCAGAATCAGTACCAAGCTTGTGTGCACCACACCACCATTGATGACATCCCGGAAGGAGAGCCCATGACAGCCGGTATGTTTTCTATCAACAATCATCCTGCAGTCATTTTGTTTGATTCTGAATCATCTCATTCATTCATAAGTCAAACATTTGCAAGAAAGTATGAACAAAAGATAGTTGAATTGGAATGTGCTTATTGGATAAGTTCAGCTAGGGCTGATCTGTTAACTAATTAGATAATCCAGGGGGTAACCCTGAGTATAGCAGATAGGTAGTATAAGCTTAACTTGATAGTTATGCCAGGGCTAGTTCTGGATGTGATTATAGGAATGAACTGGATGACTAAGATGGGAGTAGTAATTGATGTTGGAGGAAGAAGCATTTCTCTCAAGGAACCTGTTGGAGAAGGTACATTTCAAGTAACCTTACCTAGGAGAATAGATCTGACCAGTACAACTTGTGCAGTCCAAACTACTCTTCTAGCCAAGATTCCAGTAGTGTGTGAGTTTCCGGACGTATTTCTAGATGAGTTACCCGGTCTTCCACCGGACAGAGATCTTGAGTTTACCATTGAGTTAATCCATGGAACACCACTGATCTCAAGAAGGCCTTATCGGATGCCTCCAAATGAATTAGCCGAGTTGAAGAAACAACTCCAAGATCTATTGACTAAGGGTTTAATTTGTCCAAGTTCATCGGAATGGGGATGTCCTGCACTGTTCATGAAGAAGAAGAAGGATAACTCCTTACGGATGTGCGTGGACTACTGGCCACTGAATGCGGTGACAATTAAAAACAAGTATCCTCTACCTCGGATTGATATCTTGTTTGATCAATTGTCAAAAGCCAAGGTGTTCTCCAAGATAGATTTGAGATCAGGGTACCATCAGATCAAGATTAGACCACAAGATATACCCAAAACCGCATTCTCCACCAGATATGGTTTGTATGAGTATCTTGTCATGTCCTTTGGTTTGACAAATGCTCCTGCATACTTTATGTATCTGATGAATTCGGTCTTTATGCCGGAGTTGGATCAGTTTGTGATTGTGTTCATTGATGACATTCTAGTATACTCAGAGAACGAACAGGATCATGCAGAGCATCTAAGAATTGTCTTGACTAGACTCAGAGATCATCAGCTGTATGCTAAGTTTAGTAAATGTGAGTTCTGGCTGAAGACAGTTCCTTTTCTTGGTCATGTGTTATTTGAGAATGGAATCTCAGTGGATCCTAGTAAGGTACAAGAGGTTATGGACTGAAAGGCACCAAGCACAGTTCATGAGGTTCGGAGTTTTCTTAGATTAGCTGGTTACTATCATCGTTTTATACCGGACTTCTCGAAGATTGCCAAGCCAATGACAAATTTGCTATAGAAGGATCATAAGTTCGTTTGGACAGAGGAGTGTGAGGTAGCTTTCTACACCTTGCAGAATTTGCTAACCACTGCTCCTGTTCTGGTGCAACCAGATATAGAGAAGCCATTTGATGTGTTTTGCAATGCATCAAAGAATGGTTTAGGATGTGTTCTGATGCAAGATGGAAGGGTCATTGCTTATGCCTCTTGTTAGTTGAGGAAGCATGAGGTTAACTATCCTATGCACGATTTAGAGCTTGTGGCCGTTGTGCATGCTCTAAAGATTTGGAGACACTACTTGCTTAGGAATGTGTGCAATATCTTTACGGATCATAAGAGTCTCAAGTACATATTTACTCAGTCTGAGTTGAATATACGACAAAGAAGATGGTTAGAGCTGATAAAGGATTATAATCTGAATGTGCACTATCATCTGGGAAAGGCAAATGTGATAGCAGATGCCTTAAGTAGGAAGTCACATTCTCTTGCTGTGCAACCATTGTTTGAAGATGGGTTCAATTTGTTGCATCCTGCTGTGTTGCATAATATCCAGATTAGTTGTACCTTGGAGAGCAAGATCATTGAGGGTCAGAAAACAGATAAGGGAATATTCCATATCAAGGAAAAAATGAAGAAAGAACCGACCAAGCACTTTAGAGTGGATGAACAAGGAGTGTTTTGGTTTAAGGACCGTCTGGTTGTACCTAAAGATCGAGAGCTCAAGAGCAAATTGATGGATGAAGCTCATCACTCTAAGTTGTCTATCCATCCTAGAAGTAACAAAATGTACCAAGAATTGAGACCTCGTTATTGGTGGACGAAGATGAAGAAGGAGATTGCAGCGTATGTTGCTCGTTGTGACATGTGTTGTAGAGTGAAAGCTCTTCACATGAGACCCGCAGGAATGTTGCAACCTTTGTCAATACCAGATTGGAAATGGGATGATATAAGTATGGACTTTATCACCGGTCTTCCCACCACACCAAAGGGGAATGATTCGATTTGGGTAATTGTAGATCACCTTACCAAATCAGCTCACTTTTTACCAGTCAAAACAACATTTCGACCACCTCAGTATGCTGAGAAGTACATTGCAGAGATTGTCCGATTACATGGTATACCAAAGACTATCGTGTCTGACCATGGGTCATAGTTTACCGCTCATTTTTGGGAGCATCTTCATAAAGGTTTGGGTACAAGCTTGATTCAGAGTATAGCTTACCACCCACAGACAAATGGGCAGACAGAGCGAGTTAATGCTGTTCTTGAAGATATGCTTAGAGCCTGTGTGTTATCGTCTAATGGTTCATGGGAATCATGGTTACCTTTGGCAGAGTTCGCTTATAACAACAGTTACCAAGAGAGTATCAAGATGGCTCCATTTGAAGCATTGTATGGTAGAAAATGTAGGACACCGTTGAATTGGGTTGAGCCTGGAGAGAGAAGGTTTTACGGAATCGATTTTATTGATGAGGCTGAGAAAAAGGTCCATATTATCCAACAAAACATGAAATCGGCACAGTCACGCCAGAAGAGTTATGCCGATAAGAGAAGGAGACGGCTTGAGTTTGAGGTAGGTGACTACATTTATCTGAAGGTTACTCCAATGAAGAAAGTACAACGGTTTGGAGTAAAGAGAAAGCTCGCTCCTAGGTTTGTAGGACCATATAAGATCATAGAGAAGAAGGGTCCCGTGGCTTATAAGTTACAGTTACCAGAAGTGATGGGTTCGATCTTCCCAGTCTTCCATGTATCACAGTTGAAGAAGTGCTTGGGTGTTCCGGAAGAGAGAATAGAACCTCAGAGCATTCGGCTCAAATCAGACTTGGAATACCATGAGCAACCGGTTTGAGTTTTGGACACTAAGGACTGAGTCACTCGGAATAAAGTGGTGAGAACATATAAGATATAGTGGAGTCATCACGATGGTGGTGATGCAACGTGGGAAACAGGAGAATATCTGCAAAACACTTATAAGGATTTTTATAACAAATGGTTCATAACTCAAAATCTTAGGACGAGATTCTTATAAGGGGGTAGGGCTGTAACACCTTGGTGTTAAGCATGCATTAACATTTTGCAAATCATGAGCATAATCACCATCATGCATTCATAAGCATGACATGAAATATAGATATGAAATATGCTCGTGAAACATGTATGTTGCCTTACTGTTTAAATGAACCTGAGTCGTGTTTGTGCTTGAAATGATGTTTAACATGATTGTTTGGGAGTACAAATGACTTAGAAATGTTTCACATGCATTTTGGAGCAAGGTTGGTATTCAAATTTTCCCAAATTTTGCTTTTAAAAATAATCTTCTAAAATAGGGTTTTTTATTTAAATTAACTTTAAATCTATAGTTCAAAATCTAATTGGATTTTGGCCTTACTCTTTTTGGCAAAGTTGTAGAGTACTTTTTTTTGAACAACTTTCATTTTTACACCAACTTGTGAAAATGCTTTTAAATGGCTCAAAATGGAATTTTAGTTCTGTTTATTTAAGAAATAAAAAGAAAATCATTTTTATTTTCCTTAACGGGTCGTCGCCTCCCTTTCGGCCTAGCTCGCAGAGCTGGCCCGGCCTGCCTCTGTGCTCGATCGCCCGCTCGCCCGTGCTGTGTGCCTGCGTCCGACCGCGCCAGGAAGCGCAAGCCACGTGGCCGCCATGCGCTGGCGAGCTCGCCACGCGGCACCGCCGACCTGGCCGTCCCGGCCGTCCCGATGGCCCTCGCGTGCGCCCATGCGCTCGCCTTCACCTGCCCAACCGCGCCGCGCTCCCCACTCGCCCCTCCACTTCGCCCTCTCTTCCACCAGCACAAGCAACAGTCGCAGCACACTCGCTCCGCCACGCGTCATCGCCGGAGTAGCCATCCCGGCCACGCCTGACCACCGGAGCTCGCTACATCTTCGCCACATCTTCGCCCCGGCATCGCACAGCTTTTGCTCGTCTCCTTTCGACGTGGTAAGGCTCGAGCCGGCCGCTATTGCTCGCCGGAGCATGACCGATCTCACTAGAGCAGCACGGCTCCGTGGACCTCCCCTGTTTCGCTCCCTTTCTCCTTCTGATTTCGCGCGCGTTAGCACCGCATTGCCCTTGCGAACCTCGTGCGCACCTACCCGTGCCTTGCTGTGGCCAGGAAGTGCCCGCACGCGGGCATGCCGCGCCGTCGTGTCGCCATGTGCGCCGGCGAGCTCGCTTCCGAGCTCCTCCAGTGCCCGCTCTTGGCGCATTGGGTCCGCCTCATAGCGGGAAGCCGCTGGTGGTGACCTCACCGCCAGCGAGCTCAACGGCGGCGAAAGCCGGTCGGTCAACGACGACCCCTGCCTCGACTCCGGCTAACGCGTGGGCCCGGCTTGACCGTGGGTCTCGCGTGGCAGCACCTCTGGGTGCACTGCACCGGGTGCACCTAGCAGATTAGGGTTCGGTGGAATTTCAGTTTTAATGAAAAGGATTTCTAAAATGATTTCAAAAATTGATTTAAAAAGCTTGTAAAATGTATATCTCAGGTTATATTGCTCCAAAATTGATGAAACAAATTTTGTTGTGTTCCTTGTCACCAGATCTACATGATAAAAATATTACATGTCATTTTTGAGATACTTTAATATAGAGCTTTATTTAATTCTTGATATTCCTGATATCTTGTAAAATGTTTAGTAAATCCTATATGTATTAGAAAAATTTGATTCATATTTTGTTTGTCTAGCGTTGTGATGTACATTCTGGAAAAAAATATATGGCATGCATGTTATGTGGAAAAATATGGCTAGGTATTTTATGTGTATTAATTGATGATTTCTTGTAAAATTTCTAGGGCTAAAAATATGAATAGTACATGTAGGTGAAACTCTTTATACAGTGATTTTATGCTATTTATATCATGAGAAAAATACCAAATCTGTTGTTTGACACTTTTCATAGTACAAAGTATTTTCATGCTTAATTATCAACCATAGCTTGTTATTTTTGTGTAGGCTATTATACTTATCCAAATACAATGAAAATTTTATGGTAGACTAATTATTACCTAAGGAAGCTACTGTAATTTTCTCATAATTTTATGAGCGCCAGAAATATATGCTGCTGTTGTAGCCCTAGTTTAAAATGAAATAAAATAATCTTCTTTAATGCATGTTTAGTTAATAATGTTTGCTTTGGTGTATCTTTGAAGCATCTTAACTTGCTGTGGTGACTTGGCATGTTAATACAGTGGTTGTAGTAGTAGTATAGTAGTACATATTCTTAAATGATATTGGCTACCATGTAGAAGAGCTTTACTTCTACTATGTTCAATAAAATTAAACATGTTCATCTACATTCCATGCATCATGATCATTACATGTCATCTCTCCGATACACCTATGCATGAGCACTTATGCATCTGCATCATACAAGATCATAGGAGGAGTTGCTAGTAGCAGTTCAGGAAGAGCAGACCGGGACACATCCATAAGAAATCCAGGTATAGGAGGTACCAGAGGAAGAGGAGCAAGGAGACTGGTGATGAAGGGGGTATGACGGGAACGCGAAGAGTGAGCCCAAGGTGTGTCCTGGCTATCGGGCGGTCCCTGGGTAGTGCAGTCCATGATTGTTATCCCACGGCTACTTGGAAAGTGTCATTGGTGATCTATAGCTCACTAGATCGGTGAGTGTGGTTTATGTGAGGAATAAATCACCAGCTGGTTAGGAATCGATTCGAATCACCATCGCTCCTGGATAGTGAGCACTTGACTCGAGCTACAACATCATAGTAATTATGATGGAACACTGAAGGTTATCTGGATGGTATGGGATATGCTAAATCTAAATTGATAACTGGATATTATTGGTTAATCAAGTGATTGCTATAGTACAGGTGCTTACCTAGATGGATAGGTCATAATAAAGATGATGCAAAGTACTTAAAATGGTTTCTTCATGATAGCTTATGCTTTTCGCAAACAAGTCAGCTAGCCCACTTAAGAAAGCCTTGCATAATCCTTGGTGTCGCTTTATTTTGGTTTAAGACAGGTAAGTCTAGCTGAGTACCTTCTCGTACTCAGGGCGTTGTTCCCATTGTTGTTGCAGATGGTCAAATGTACTATGGCTATTGCATTAATTGCCTATACCCGGCGATGGGTGACAACTAGGACCAAGGACAATGGTCACTCCGTATCTCTCATCTGATGCTTTTGTTGGAGATGACTACCTACTGGCACTGTATCTGAACTAAAAGTGTGTGTGTGGCTTTAAAACTATTTGCTTCCACTATTTCAGTTTGAACTTGGGTTGTAATAACTTTATATTCTAAACTCGGATGTATCCAACTGTCATTGCGAACTTTATGTAACATGTGATGGTAATTGCTAAACTTGTACGATCTTGGTTTGTATGTCGATTGGTTTGAAATCCTTCGTGGTTTCACGGACTACCGGGTTATATGGGCTTAAGTTTGCTAAATTATCTGCTTCGGCAGAAGATTTCCTTACTTAATCTCGTATAATTGGTCGGTTCTTTTACAATTTAACCATATCATTAAATTAAGTGGATCTATGTTGCCGCTGCTTAGTTAAGTTCTCACTATCCAGAAGAGACGGTGATTCGAATCGATTCCTATCTAGCTGGAGGGGTATTCCTAACACAAACCCTGCTTCCCCCGTTAGGATCGCAAACAAGTCACCTTTGGTACAATTCAGGAGTCACAGGTATGATCAGTGCCGCAAAACCAGAGAACCACTCTACCATGAGTGCTCGGTGACTTAACCCACCCTTGGGCTTACACCAATGGTTCTTTGCACATGCTTACTGCCATCCAGATTGCGACCAACTGTTCGTGACCTCAGCCTAAATTGAGCTACTAGACTTTGTAGTTGGAATGACTTATCCGGCTAGCTAAGTGTTAAGCTGCGTTCAACATGACATGAGGACATACATCGTATCGGTCCTTAAACGACACAGATGGAGACACTATGTCCAAACCTACATCAAACTCCGTCCGGTCTTAATTCATTATTAACATGGTTCTTTTCCACGATAGCAAATATAGCCAACCGTGACCCACCTCATCCTAAAGCTTGCAGGTGACAGGAAATCACCCGACTTCTACCGCACTAAGCATGGCTAAGCATTTAACCCATTCCTAAACTTAAATAGGATTCAACTGCGATATTAGGACAAGGATAGATATATTATGCAACAATTGGTTCCAACCAATTCCTATACTTAATGCATCAGCAACGATAAAAGATACTCAAGATATTTGTAAAAACATGGGAGACTTAATATGCTCCGGGGCTTGCCTTTCAGGAAAGAGGATGGGCGGTGGTCAGGGCACTCGGGCAACTCCTCCTCAGCGGCTGCTTCGTTGGTGGCCTAAACCTCGGGCTCCTACTTCTGGCTCGCTCCCTCGAACTCCAGAAACATCACTCCCTCCGACACACCTATTGCATGTATGTGCAAGATAAATATCATGTATGCACATAAACGAAGTTAGGGATGCTCGGGGAATGCACATGCTTACTGCAGTCTGCATATTCTAACTTAAGCTCTATTCTAACTTTAACTTACCAAGTTTATACAACCTAAAGTACAATTGCTCATCTTCAGTTAAGGACCTAGTACCTGCACCTAAGCATGTTCTCAAGTTAGGCTAGCACCTAAACAATCACAAGAACATTGCAACAAAGCATACACACAAACATTTGTATTTCAGCAAAACAGGAACTACACAGCGGTACCGTAAACTGATCATAACCGGAGATCTACAAATCGAAATGACAAGCAACAAGACAATTTTGAAAGCTTATGAAATTACATACAATTCATTTTCAGACCTCAAGGCATGATTCCAACCTTTACCATGTCGAATTTACAGAACCACATAATCAGGTCAAACAAGACAGAGAGCAAGCAAAACTGTGATCCAACTTTGAATGACTATAACTCCTAAACTACTGGGGCAAATGCCACCAAATTTTAAAAAGAGCTAGATACATAAGTTATCTACAACTTTTGTATTCACCACTTTCCCAGAAAACCAACTTATCATAGTGAACTTTACAAAGTTCCCAGAACTGTCCAGAAAGACATAATGCAAGAAAATAATTATTAACTTATGTTGTGAACATATAAATGGACAAAACCAACTTTACTAACTCTTCACACATATCACAAGAACACCAGAAAGTAAAGTGTCCACCACCAATTTATTTCTTTTAATGCTTTCTTAATTTATCTAATTATTTAAGAGGAATAACAAACATATATGAAAACTATACCATTTAATCTACAACAATTACAGTATGTATTACATGCTCCAAGTACGCTACTGTAAAAATTTCACATCATTTAAACAAGTATAACCTCCTACACAAAGATGACAAGGCATAAAGACTTAAAATAACATAAATAGGAAACCCTAGTGAAAAGTGTCAAGCAACAGATTTTATATTTTTCTTAGCATCCTTAAGGTACTAGGATAACCTCCAATAAATTTCCTGGGCATTGGATTCATAGATTAATTATAAAAATTCACACAAGGATCATCTAATGATAAAAGGAAAATCTATAACTCAAAAACCATTCGTGCACTGACTCTTAAATTTTTTCCAGAGCTTATACTCATCAAGAAAAGCTCACCATCCAAATTTCATAATTTTTGGAGCACAAGAACTCTAGATATGAATTAAACAAGTTTGCATCCATTTAAAAACACATTTCAAGTTTCAATTTAATTCTTCTAGAAACTTTACTATAAGTGCTAATATTATATTTTTCCTAAATACTACACTTCACCAAGATCCTAACAAAATTGGAACCACCCAATTTTGATGTACAAAATAGCATTCAAAACTGAAATATTTGAACTAGCTTTCAATCCTTAAGTCACTGACAACCGGGGTCCACCGGTCAGCCGAGTCCACGCGTCAGTGACTGAAAAGCAGAGCCATGGCACGGGACGACGCGGTTCAACCAGAGTTCACCGACGACGAGGTTTCCTAGCGAAACCAACGACACGACGAGCATCCCCATGACATTGCGCACCTACAGAGCTACCTAGCTCGGCCTATTGCCGGTGCGAAGCATGATGGCAGTGGTCATGGCGGTCATGGCAGCACGGCGGTGCGGCTCGATGGTGCGATGCCGGAGCTGGCGATGAGGGCTCGATCCAAGGGTTGGCCAAGACTCTAGAGACCATGACCAAGCTAGTGCACATGCTACCTAAGCAAGTGGTGGTCGGAGGCAAGCTGGCCACAGCAACAGGATGCGGTGGCGGAAGAACGGCGAGGCCCGCGCGCCGCACAACAGCTCACTGTGCAATTCAAGCGAGCAAATGTGGGTGCGGTGCAATGGTATGAGGATGGCGAAGCTGCTGTGGTGGCGATTGAGCGACGAGGCATGAGCAGGGGCCAGCAATGGCGACGACGACGTGCTCGCGCTGCGCTGTGCTACGGCGGACGCTGCGGGGATCGAAGGGAGGAGCAGGACATGCAAATGGAAGCGCTAGGAAACAAGGGTGGATGCTGGGGCCTGTGTTGGCATATGGTAGCCCGACGTGGCCTAGTCGATTAGGCCAGCGGTGACGCGCAGCACCACGTAGTGCTGAAATGCTGAAGTCTGTCGGCTACTATAGACACGATTCAGAGTCCGCGTTCAGAGCCTGACAGCACAACTTGACAGCATTAAAACTTCTAATCCGTGATGATCTAGCTCATGGCGTAGTTGACAAAGTTGAAGATCTAAATGAGGACTACAACTTTGCCAATTGGATCTAGAGCTGGTTTGGCTTGGTTAGTGAGATACAAGGTTCCAAACATCGACACATGAAACTGCAAATCAATTCCAAGACTTAGAAAATTTCTGAGTTTCTAAATAGACCTCAAAACTGACTTGTGGGCCCTTTTTGAGTATGTTCTGCACATTGTCATGAGATGGTCATAAAATAACTTTTGTTCCTTACAAAATTTGCTACAACTTTGCTTTAGGTTGCTCAGACATGAAAACAATCTAAGCTATACTTTTTAAATAGTCAAACAAAAGAGCTCTAGGGGTCAACACAAGTCAAACCATTACTTGAAAGTCTAATTAGGCAATATGGCCAACATGAACATTGTTCCTAATGACATTCTAAGTGTAGCTAAGTTGTTTAAGAGGATAATTAGCCACACCACACATGGATCACACAAAAGTCAAGCATCACATGTATTGAAACAAGGAAGAATAAGTGAAATGTTACTTTTGTTTCAAAGCCATGTTTCATATGTTTCATGAGTTTGTTGCATAGTACTAACTAACCATGTTACTAAAGTATGTGACACATTTCAAGAGTGAGTATCACATGTTGCACTTGAGTGTTGCACACTATTCCTTTCATAAAACAAACACACATAGAATAGAACAATATATTGCAATGTTTCAAAAGTATGTTTCAACAATCCAAGCTCATGAATGGATGAATGATGCTCATGTTTATAAAATGCTAGTGCAAATGTGGAAGCCAAACACTTGGGGTGTTACACAGATGAGGCTGAAGACGACACTGCTAGACTAAGCGAGCTCATCGCTCTAGCAGAGGTGGGCTTGCAGGTGGAGGAGGCTGAGGACGACACTGCCAGACTGAGCAAGCTCATTGCTCTAGCAGAGACGGGCTTGCAGGCGGAGAAGGATGACGATGCGTTCTTCACTCAGGCCATAGAGGCCAAAGATGAAGCGGAGGCCGCTTACTACAGGCAAAAGGAAGATCAAGGCAATGCAAGTGACCCTAGCCACAGCAACAGGGTTATGGTTGAGGATTGGTACTCGGATGATGAGTTGCTTACTCAGTATGTTTCTGACTGAGGGTTTTTGATTGCGCCGTCTGTTAGTTCCATGCTTTATTAATGATCAATGTAGCTATGTAGTAGATATTCTATCGTGTTGTCTTATATTCCATTTGAACTACTGATGTATTGTACCCATGTATCATGTACTCAAATTACCCATGATCGATCTTAAGTGATCACATCTATTTGTATCATGCATTCAAAATTTCTAAAATGAACATAATCATTTGCCACGCCATAGCCCAGGTTCTGGTGCTCCATAGGCTTGGTTGTGCCGCGCTAGAGCCCACGGCGCATCTGTGCCGCGCCATAGTACATGGCGCATCAGTGACGTGACATAGACCATGGTGCGGCAGTGACGTGGACAGACAACGACCAGCTACAATTTAGTTGTTGTCGGTGCTGTACAAAACTACAAGTACAAAACGAACATGAAGCAAATAAATGGACGACAAGTTACCACACAACATTTTGATTGGTTTATGAGTCTACAAGTTTTCGACGACAATATTCGTTTGACATAAGTTTGACGTAATGAACTAAGTCCCACGAATGTAAGGATCCCTTGAACACCTCTTGGAAACCTCATCGTCCGATAGAAGAAGGGGGTCATCGTACTCCACGTCAAGAAGGGGGTACAGCTGGTGCGGCGTGGGAGGGGCCATCCTGTTACAAAATAATAAACAAAGGGTTAGAGTATTCAAATTAACAATTTTTAGATTAACATTATGTAGCATTGCAAAATTTGAACTACTTGTTATGCAATATGAACACAATATGAAATCACATATTGTCTTCTATACTGGCTAGCCTTGTGGCTAGATTGTTTGCAAACAGAGCAAAGATTCCTGCCACGGGTCTCGTTGAAGTCTCCCCCACCATACATGTCTTCGTCGTACCCTCTCATAGCGTCCATGTCCCCCTTCAGTCACTTCTTCTTCCTCCTACCCTTCCCTACCTTCATTAGATCCGGATGCGGCACGTAGTCATAACCATTATAAGGTGGCCACTGTGTTGGGTCAAGGTATGGCTCAAAGCTCATCTCCCAAATACTAACGGTGTTCGAACAGAGATACAAGGGTGACATATATGGTAGATGCTCATAGTTGTAACCACGAACCCTGCAGGCCGTTATCATATGAGAGCATGGGACATGCATGATATGAGGGACGTTGCAACTACACTCTACCTTTTCAAGATCAACTCAGTAGTTTTGTCCACCATAATGTTCGCCGCCCAAGCTTGTGCCACCCTTGCCCTATACACTAAAGATATGGCGGCGGGGTCCATACGGCTCGGCGGTGTGCTGCTTGGCTAATTCCTCGGCCTCCTTCAAATATTCAGCTCTGGCCTTTCCAAAATGCCCCTGCTCAGCTATATTTCTCTGCGCAAGTTCCCACCTCTTCACAAAATATTCGTTGCACTTATGAAAGGAGAACTCAATAATTCCAGTCACAGGCAATGATCGAACTCCGATGAATACATGGTTGAAGGACTCTGAGGAGTTAGTGGTCATGATGCCATACCTAAAACCCCCTCATCATATGCTAACGTCCACTGAGCCTTCTATTCCATCTAGGCCTCTAACTAGGCCTTTCCCGCTGCATTTACCATCTTGTCTAGTTCTCTCTTTGTCTCCTTGAACGGGTGCTCTATACATACACAACATAGAGCCTTTACCTTGTCACATACCTCCTGCTTCCGCTGACACCGCCAGAAATTAGCGGCAAAGTGTCTCATGCACCATCTATGTACTAGAGGCGGGAACCCATCTATATGCTCAGCTATAGCATTAAGAATCCCTGCTTGATGGTCAGAGATCAAACATATAGTGCGAGTTGGACCAAGCACTTGCACACGTAGAAGCTGCATGAACCATGACCATGATTCATTGTTCTCTCCCTCTGCCAAAGCAAAAGCCACGGGTACTATCTGGTCCTCAGGATCAACAGCAGTAGCCATCATCAAGGTGCCCCTGTACTTTTCTGTCAGGAAAGTGCCATCAACAAGTATGACTGGTAGACAAAACTGGAATGCATGTTTTGTTTACGTGAACGACCAGAACACACGATAGAGGATATGCCTCAATGGGTCCTAAAAAAACATCCCTCCGGTGTCCACAAACCATTTCAAGTCAGGGGTGTAATAATGCATTGCACATAAGATGCGGGGCACCCTGTTGTACGCTTCCTCCCAAGTACCCCATCGAATCGCTAGAGCAATTTGCTTAGCACGCCAAGCCTTTCTGTATGTCACATCATACCTAACGAATCCAGATATGGACTGTTGTAAAGAAGACATCAAGATGTCGTTATTGTCATCAACGAGCCCCAATATACGACGGGCAAGGTAACGTGCAGTGAGCTGCTGATGATTTTCCTTCCCCCTATTATCTAGGCAAGTGTGGGGTTCAACAACTTTAATTATCCTCCATTTGCCATCACGCTGTCTCCTTCATGCATTTAACCTCCACAGACAACCATTTTTGCATATCAAGTGGTACCTCAACTCCTGGTCCAAATGAGTGATGGTGTATAGTCTATGGTGGTACATAGCATAGTCCTGAAGGAAGAGTTTCATCTCTAATATTGTGTTGAATATCATCCCCTTCCTAAGGGTCTCTTTCTCATGGTTATACAATGAATTCCTACATAGCTAGAGACCAGTATCACAAACTGCCATATCCATCATGCTGACATCCCTATAGTTCGGAATGCCCCTGAAAGGTACATTCTTGGACCTTAGTTGCTCAAGCTCAGTCGCTGTGTAAGGTGGTGGTGGAACATACTGCTGCGCTTCGCTAATTCTGGCCCATGAATCATAGAGGGTATCATGTGCAGCCAAATCTATGACTAGTCTACCCTGAGCATGGACGCCTTGCAAAACCTCAGTTGGTACTGATAATGGCATAGTATGAACCGGTACTAGTATAGCATCAGCCAGTGTTGCCATAGCATCTATACCTCCTTGGTCATCATCAGAATTGTCTAAATCACTGCTAAGTACATCACCGATCATGTCCTCCTCCTCCTGCTCCTTCTCTTCCCGTTCGAACTCATTCACATCGAAGTCATTGCTTATATAGCCTACTATAGTTAAATGAAACTGCTCCTACATCAACTGACCGTTCAAATCCATATTATCTTGAGTTGCTTCTCCTTTGACCCCCAAATTCTTGTTTATTACCTCCAAAACCATCAATGGATGGACCATCCTGAACACCATGCATCATATACCCATTCTCCACCATCACGTTAGCCATGGGCACATTGGAACCATGGAGAACCCTAGTGTAGCGGGATCAGTGAGCAGGGTCACGCAAGGACATAAGGACATAGTGTGCCCTAGTCTTTCCAGTATCTGTCGGTGTTTTGGACCGGCGGGCCCTCAACCAACTAGTGAAAATGTACTGCGTGCCCCTAATCCCGGATGGTGATGCAAAGAGACACAAGGTTTATGCTGGTTCAGGCATTAGGTGCCCTACGTCCAGTCTAGGAGATCAATCTTGTATTCCTTGCACCGAGGTGCTTGTAGTAGGGGGTTACAAGCAGGGCGAGAGAGGGAGTTAGTCCTAGGTCTCTGCGTGGAGCGATGTGACTTGCTTGAGATGTTGATCTCAAGCCGCGGGGAAGCGTGGGTGTTATAGAGTGTTGCTTGCGCATGAGTGAGTGAGTTCATCCATTCCTCTTCCTATGCGTGTTCGTCTATCTCATGAGCCCGTGTGCCTCTCCCTAGAAACGGCCCTGGTCCCTCCCTTTTATAGTTGAAGGGGGGACAGGGGTGATACATGTGTTAGCTATGTGGTGTCGTGCGAATAGAGGTGGCATGTCCAAGCCCTATAGCCTATTACTGTGATGGCATGGTCGATGGAGTGGTCTTGCCCTTGAAGTGCTGGAGCAACACGCCGGTCACATCCGATCCTGTGCGACGTGCGAGCTCCAGTGATAGCTTGACATAGGGCCTGGCGGGTGATGTGCCGGTCACTATGTGTTGACTGCGTGAAGAGTCGAGGCTCAGTTGGTGCTGAGGCTGAGCCATCATGGGGGGCTCGGCGGGCACGAATCCTGAGGTTGCCAAGACCCTGAAGTAGAGTGTCGAGGCATGGAGGGAGCAGTTGGTCCTGTACACTGATTCTGAGGCTACAGTGACCTAGACTTGACTCCCCACGCTGTGTTGTTCCTAGAGCAAGGGTTAGGTAGCACAATGCAGTGTGGGCACCGGTCGTGGACATAGTACCGAGCACAGCGGTCGGTAACCCCTGCCCTGTCCTGTCCTATCCCAGATGGTATGGTGTCGATGCGACTTCCCATCTCGTCGGCTGCTCTACTATGTCAAGTCATCGTCCGTCTGATGTTGCGGGAGCGATTGGTCGCATTAATTGGACTCGATGCTCTATTGGGGAGATCGATTCAGGCAGAGGCGACGGGGTTATTGCCAAGCCGGCCTCGAGCGAGACGGAGAATTGGTATCTCATCCGAGGCTTTACGCACGGGGCCTCGGGCGAGACGGAGAATCGGTTCCCCATCCGAGGCCTTTCGTGCGAGGCCTTGAGTGAGGCAGAGATTCGGTAGGCCGTCCGAGGCCTTTCGTGCGAGGCCTCGAGCAAGGTGGAGAGTCAGTGGCCTCGGTCAAGGCCGGGGGTGAAATGACCTAATTTCCGCGAAGGGAAATCCACAGAGTCGAAGTGTATTATGACCGTTGTAGATCATAATACCCAAATTCCAGTTGAATACCACATCTATACAATGATAATATCAGAGTACATAAAGTGCGGAATTACATAAATTATTACATTGCCACATTGGCGGAATCAAAAGTAGCATTCATTCAGAATAGCTTAAAGATAAGATCGCCAAACTCGAGCGTAGGAATGAACCCCTCAACCGTCAAACTCCTTAGAGCTATATTCCTCAGCAGAACCTGTGTGCCAAAATTTATTAGTACGATTTATACTGGCCACTCCCACCCTATGAGCATTGCTTTGTGGAAATTGGATGCAAGTTGGATATAATCAAAAGGAACCTATAAGGCTGGGGTTTCCTATGTATTAGCATATCAAGAGTTTGATAATAGTTGGTCAAGTTTGAACACCATTCCTCCACCCATTCCACCCCATTTCCGTCCAGAGCCAGGTTTTGATCCTGGGATCGATATACCACCATCTCCACACCATCACCATACCATCACTCAGTTGACAGGCCAACTCCCTCTCAGCACTGTCTCAAGGCCCGTAGCCCCTGGCTATGACCAACACTCTCTCACGGGGGAAGAAGAGAAGGACTCATCTCACTATCTAGTTTAAGCGAAACCCAGGAAAGGTCCATAGCCGATAAGTCGGCACATATATCAATCGATCAACCATACACTCTGTAGAGGTTTTATATAACCAGAAGATCTGCCTTCTTCGCTGACCATTGTCAACTAGGCTGATTCTGTTGCTAGCCTAGGATAATGCCACTCTACCATTCAGCCCTGGTACACCCCAAGTCTAGTCTAGGACAGCTGAAACTATGAGTCATGAGCCAGGTCCATAGGGTCTCCATGAAGTCTCGGAAGGGTGTGGGGGAATCCTCCACGCCCCATACCTCCTTACACTATCTGCTATCAACCTAACAGTAGTGGCAATATCCTACCAAGTAGTCTAGCCATCCCACACCATATAGGGCGAGTGGTACGTAAGGCTTCCCGGTGAATCTGAGTACTAGTAAGTCCTTAGGGATGACTAAGCCAGAATGTCTTCGTCAGGGTTTCCATTTACCGTGCCACCACAGCACCTCCACCCCGGGCTCCTCCCATCATAGGTTCACACCTAGGGCCGCCTCATATACCATTTTACCCACCACAGGTATCCATTCTTGGGGTGCCCAGGTAACACCCCACAGCAAGACTTGCCCTAGGCTTGTTGTATACTCCAACTTGGTTGACACAACACTTACCCTCGACACCCAAATCACACACGCAGCACTCTCCCCACAGTTCAGATGACACCAGTTTCCACTACGCATCAATATAGTATATATAAGCGTAGTAGAAATAATAAGTAGTGAAATATAGCAGCGAGCGTGTGACTAGCCTACTAGTAGGGCAAGCAGGGGTAAGGTTGTGTAAAGGTAAAGGCCATCAAGAAAGCATACTACCATGCAAGTCCTATCATAGTGTGATTATAACAATAAAGTAAAGCAATAGCAGCTCTATATTAGCCATGTGTAATAGGTACTACAAGATTGGGTGGGATGTGGCACCTTAAGTGTAGTCGTCTCTGTACTCCTCACGGTACTCACGATCCTCGTCCATCTAGTTCTCCTTCGAGTCTACATATGATCGAATTAGAGTCGCATTAGCGACGTCTATAGAATAGCACAAAGAAGCAATGAAAATTCAAAAGAGCCAAATGCACTCAAATATGGGTTCATTGCGTAAAGCTCGATTTTAGATGAATTTTGGTCCTAGTTTCGTATTTTTTTGAGGTTGTATGAATTAGTTATGAATTTCTGAAGTTTAAATCATCTCTAAAAATAATTAAAGCTGATTAATTCAGGGCTGACATGTGTCACATTGTGACTGGTTCATGTGGCATGCTGACATCAGCATGACGTCATCAGAGCTAAACCGTGGCTGACAGGTGGGTCCCGCTGATGTCATCACGACATCAGCATGACATCACCTCCTGACATGTGAGCCCAGAGTCTCTGTGTCGCTGACATGTGGGTCCAGTCAAAGTCAACATCAAGTCAACGGTCAACGGGTCACAGTCACTGACAGGTGGGGCCAGAGTTGCTGATGTCAGCAGCTGACATCATCATGACGTCATCCAGACGTCATCTCGGCTGTTTCATCCTCTAACAAGTGGGTCCAGTGGCTCTATGTCGTAGACTTGTGGGCCCAGTCAACAGTCAATGCTGACCGGTCAACGGTCAACTAGATTGGGTTTTGACTGGGCTTTGGTGGGCCTAGACACGGCTGGATTTGGGCCGGGCCGGCCCAGACACGTGTCGCGCTGCGAAGGATGCCACATGGCACAGTTGGGCTCCCAGTGGGCCTCTAACGGGCTTCGGTTCACAGGCACGGTCCACGGTGGACTCAGGAGCGCTGGTCCATGGACCGCAGGTAGGTCTACAGTGGACCGTGTCCATGCGGGCATAGGCCGTGCGGTGCATCGTGCACCTAGTGCACGTGGTGATGAGAGGCTCTGCCCCCCCCCCCCGTTTCTCCACCGGCGTTCTCCCGGAGCAGAGCTCTCGCCGGCGATGAGGTCGTGCGTGGGGGCTCCCTGGTGGCTCGGCTGGGCGAATAAGGGCCTCTACGGATCCGTGGGGGCACGGTGAGGGCATCTAGGGACTTAAGGCGGGGCTTCAGGTCCCCATGTGGCCGGTAGGGACACTACGGCGTCCGCGGCGGCACGGTGATGATGGCGAGGCATGTAGGAGCACTACGGAGCACCGGTGGGGCAGTCTAGGTGTTCTATGGCTTCTCAAGATCAAGGCGAGTCCACAGGTGAGATCCATCCTACCTCTATTGGCTCGTATCGGACAAAACGGCTCCGCCATGGTCGTGCTTCGGCCATGGCGAGCATGCTCGGTGCGCGTACAGAGATCTGAGGTGCCCGATCCTTCGGGGCTTGGCAAGGTGGAAGGTGTGGTTGTGGATGTGTGCCGTGCTCCGAGGTGGTGAAAGGTGTGGATGTTGGGCCTCCCAGGTGGGGAGATCATGTCGGCGGCCATGGTGCACACGGTGACGATGAGCAGAGGGCGGTGCGTGGGCTCACCATCGGTGTCGAAGGCGAAAGAATGGTGGTGCAGTGGCGGGTTGTGGCCGTGTCGAGACGATGCCGTGCCGTGCCGAGCAGTAGCGTCGATGTGGTTGATCGGGGCGACGTCCTCTGCTCCGGCAACACTGGCGATGTCGGGCAGCTTCGGCGCTCCTTCTTCTTCCTCTTCTTCCTTTTCTTTTTCCTCTCTCTCTTGGCTCGGGTGTGCAGTGGATGGCCACAAGGTGGCGGCGGGGCTTGGGAACGCGCTAGGGGCCCTAGGGCTTGGTTTTTATAGCCGAAGCTCAGCCATGGCATGGAACGAGCGGCTGGGGATGGCCAAGGGGCGTGCGGAGGGCTGTGATTGTGTCGAGGCTAGGGATTTAGGGTCGCGACGTGGCCGCGGGTGCGATGGCGAAACCGATTTCGTGTTCCTTGGTCAAAAAGGCGGGGGATAGGGAGGGGGCAGGTGCATGGCATGGCCATGCCGAGCTGGTTCACGTGGCAGTGGTCACGCACCGTGCGTGACCCTGTCGGGCAGCCGGTGCCTGCGTGGCACCCATCCAACGGGGTCTCGCAGTCGGTGGTGAGGGCACGGACAGCGGAGAGAGGCCGAGGCGGCATCGGATTTTCCCCCCACGGCACCTGTGCTCTGTTTTCTAGATGCAGAGGAGGGGACCAAGGAGGGGGATGACGAGGGTGTCCCATCCGTCAGCTAGCGCGGGGAGAAGGTGATGTCGTCGGGCTTGCTAGGCCACGCGTGTGAGGCCACGAGCGCTAGCAGGCCAGCGAGGCCAGGAGGGCGAGCTGGGCCAGCTGGTGGTAGAAGGCAGGCTGGGCCGACTCGGTTGCTCAGGCTACTATTACCGTTGGCGAGCTGGGCCAAGAAGATGGACAGGCCACAAGCTGGGCCAGATGGCTTTTCCATTTTCCTCATCCACTTCCTTTCTTTTTCTATTTCGTTTTCCTTTCTCTTTTATTTGTTGCCAATTTGGTTAGGGTTTGATTTATTTAGTTTCATGTACTAGTGTGCACCTTGATTAAGGGTGGAGCTTAGGGCTGGTTGGTGGGGCCCGCATACTTAGGTGGTACTTAGGTGATTAATTTATTGCATAATAAATTAATTATAAGTAGTCACGTTTATTTGCACAACAAAAGATCAATAAAAGACAACTCGCTTGTTTAGAATTAAAATGTATGCATGAATGTATGCCTTAGGGGTTTTAAACACACACATATACAACAAGTGACATGCTATACTTATGAGTTTGTTTAGTTGGATTACGACTAATGCAACACTTAGGGTTAGCTCCTACAAATGTCACTCATCATCTCATGGGGTTTTGAAGAAAAAAAATTTGTAGTTGGGATTTTTGGTGTGTGAATTTTTGGGTTATTACAAGGGGTTAGCCAATAGTTTGTCTCTTCGTATTGATTTTGACGGGGTCTAAGCAATTTTTTTTGTTGTTGCTTAGGGGACCTCTTTCTATGGTACCCGATAGTATCAAACATTCCCTTCAATGTGAAATCACCTCCAAACTTTGTATTCAAACGGATACAAAGGTTGTTGAAGCTAGAAGGTTCATCAAACCATTCCAATTCTTCTTCCATATCCTCAAACATACTATCTTCTCTCCTAACACTTCCTCCGTACAAAACTCTAACACAACAATCTATTTGTAAAAGCATTTCAAGAAACTTCATCAAGTCGTCGAAAGCATTTCATCCACTGTAACTATACTAACTAATCAAATATTAACATCTATACAAGGCTAACTACAACAACTAATTAGACTAAATCCAATGTACAACTAGAGTCAATAACTGTACTAACTAAACTACATAACTTTACTACATATACTAACTCATTATATTACGTATACTAACTAAACTAACTAACTATACTTTAATAATTTTACTAACTTTATTAACTGTGCTAACTATATTAGTGGAGTACCTCGCTGCAGCGCGCAAGACCTGGCCGGGAGGCGCGGGCGTAGGCCCGGCGGGCAGCCGCCTTGCATGACCGGAGGTTCTAGCCGGAGGGGGAGGTGCGCCGGCAAGCGGGCGCGGCGGCCGCACCGGACGGTCGGCGGCCTGGCTGCCAGGCTGGCGCGGGCGGGCGGATGCGGCTGGCTTGCTAGCGTGGGCGGACGCGGCCGCGGCGGACGACGTGCTTGGCGGCTAGGCTGCCTTGCTGCGCTGCTCGGGGAACGGCAACTGCTCGGGCACGCGGGCCGCGGCGGAGGTTATACCCGGCTCTGTCGCGCCACAGATCAGGGCGCGGCACTGCCGCGCCAAGATCGGTGGCACGACAGAGCCCTTCCACGTCAGCGATCAGCGCTTCTGGTCGCCGCCACGTCAGTCCTCTGCCGCGCCACCATGTATGGCGCGGCACAGACATTTGGCCGCGTCAGGGCAATAGACGCGGCCAAAAGTGTTAGTTAAAAAAACTAACAGTGTTAGATTTAAAATTAGTTTGGAAAAAGTGTTAAAATTAAAAAAAAAATCTCAAAACCCTCCCCCCTCCTTCCTTTTCCCCTCGCGGCTCGAGTGCTCGAGCCGTACCAAATCTCGCAGCGGCTGCAATCCCTGAGCCCGAGGCGCGGACCAGCGGAGGACCACGCCCTCGATTCTGTTTGCGGCCGGCGCGACCCACAGAGATCCAGAGATGCAGCAGGTAAAGGGGTGGCGCAAACCCTAGCCCTATCCCAAATACCCCCTCCCTTGCTTGGCTTAATCATGGCTTAATCCTAGTGGTGTTGTTGTGGTGGGGGATTGGTTCCGCAGGGCGACGGCACGGAGGCGCAGGTGACGTGGGAGGACCAGCAGAACATCAACCGCTTCGGCCGCCTCAACAACCGCCTCCACGAGCTCCAGGACGAGATCAAGCTCGCGAAGGTGGATTCCTTGACATCTTGCTTCTTTTTCATGTACTATCTCCTGGTATTTACACCGTCTGATCTATTTAGAGCGAACTGGAAACGGGGGCGCCAGTCGTAGCCTTTGAGCAGATTTAGTCTTTAGTGACCTGCCAGGTGCCGATGCATTTGGTTTCTAGGTTCTTGGGAAATGGGGGTCATGGTACCCCATTTGTGATTTACATTTCTTTGGGGAAAAAATGCCGGAGAGAGTGCATTTGCTGATTGGTTGCAAGAACACAGGGGACAGAAACATCTCATGGATTATTTGGAGGGGAAAATTGGTTTCATAGCATTGAAAGATCACGAGATTCGGAAAATACCACTGAAAGATAGAACCGTTATCCGAAAGTAGCATTCCATCCGGTTTGAAGGTAACAACGTCAACACCGTCGATTCCTGTCCATCTAATAAAGGGGCAGACCCAGTGCCGGAGGCTCCCACATGAGTGGGGTCTAGGTAAGGGATAAACCGAGACAAGCCTTTCCCCCGCAAAATTTGCGGAGAGGCTGCTTCGAACCCA
The DNA here is from genome assembly GCF_019320115.1 of Miscanthus floridulus. Lineage (NCBI taxonomy): Eukaryota > Viridiplantae > Streptophyta > Magnoliopsida > Poales > Poaceae > Miscanthus > Miscanthus floridulus. Next base: position 41,968,387 of record NC_089581.1, read on the forward strand.
TGACTTGGTGACTCAATGAGACAGCTCTCACCACTGCACCCGTCCATCTAATAAAGGCAACAAAAAAAAATCCAACTCCCAGCTACTCAAGCCGGACATGGAAGATGCAGGGTGGCACCGGCAGCAGCTGGCGCTCGCGGGACGGCGGTGTCCGCATCGAGGAGGGCATCTCAACAGCTCGAGCAGTGCATTGCGGCGGTGCTTCATGCGTGTGGCCGGCCGGCGGCGTCTCGCTTGCGGGCGCGCAGTGGCTCGAGTAGCGTGGCCCGGCAGAGGTTCGCGCACAGGCTCGCGGCAACTCGAGCAGGGCGGTCTGGCGGCTACTTGTGCTCCGGCACGCGGCGGCTCGAGCAGGGTGGCCCGGTGGGCTGCTCGCGCATAGGCGCGCGGCAGCTCGAGCAGGTTGGGCACGAGCAGCGGCGGCCGAGCGTGAGCAAAATCACCGGCGAAGATTAGGCCTCCTGAATCCGCAGTTGAATCCGCGCAGCATGGACCCGCGCAGCATGGACTCGAAGAAGACGCTGTGGAAACGAGGCAAAGAAACAGCCTTAGACAGATGCCCTGCTGGCCTATTGACCCAGTGGGGTACCCACCATGGAATTTGTGGTGTGGATTGGCTCAGCGGCCGCTCGTGCAAGTGTTTTTTTTCAGTGTGACCTACGCCGGAGCTGAGGAAGACGAAAGGGATGGGATTTCCACTGGTGCTCACGTGGGAAGAAGGGAGGAGCAACGGTGGATTCACGTCGTTAGCTCAAACCGTGACTGAATGGTAGTTTCAGGTAACAGATTGTTTTTTCGGTGGTATTTCACGTGGCCGTGATATTTGAGTGGTATTTTCCGAATCTCATCATCTTTGGATGCTATGAAACCAATTTTCCCTATTTGTAGTGTTGGCTTAAGTTTTATTTGGTAAATCTGTGTCTCATTTACATATCACAGTCGTTTGCTAGATACATGGACCATTTTATGGCTTTCACTTTGTCTATGCATCTGTTTTGTTCTCAGTATTTCCTTCATTTCTGTATGGCAATGTGATACTAGTTTATGACTTGTTTGATTTTGGATAAATCTGTGAGTCTCATTAGCTGTATTTTTTTGTTGGATTTTGGGATTTGCTATAGATAGCATCTATTTTTTGAAGGGAAAATTGGTTCTATAGCATTGAAAGAATCACGTTTTCGGAAAATACCATTGAAAGATCTGGAACACGTGAAATACCACCAAAAGAGTCTTCCGTCACCGAAAACTAGCATTCTGTCATGATTCAGAGATAACACCGTGAATCCACCGTCCTCGCCTTCTTCTTCCCATCTGCTCATCTCACCTTCTTCCCATCCGATGAGAACCAGTGGACAATCCTTTCTGCGTTAGCTTCGGCTTAGATGGAGTCCATGCGCGCTGAGGGACCAGATGATGCGCGAGGGCAGACGGGTCACGGGTGACGAGCGGCTCGCCCGGCCAAGGCAAGGCCGGCACTGCACGGATGGGTGACGAACAGCTCATGCGGCGCGGCTCCTGCTCCACCTCGTAGCCGATAGCTCCAGCCCGTGCGAGGGCGAGCAGCTCGCGTACGGTAGCGAGGGCGGCGGGTCACGGTTGTGAGCACGGGTGCGCGGGCACAGAAAACGGCGAGACGGGTCCTTAGCTGGGCGGCTCCGCTGGCCCGCATGGAACCACCGGCGGCCAGGCGGGCGGACGAACGGACACACATCGCGGCGAGGTAGGGCATCAAGTTCAAGACGTAGGCGGTGCGCGGCGATGTCGGGCCGCAGCTGCACACCCTGGCACACCACGGCGACGTCGTCGCGTTCCACTTCCACCTGCTGCTTGAAGAACATCAACTTCACCTCGACGCCATCGAAGTGCTGCAGCGTCTCGGCATTTGCCATCGAGCTCCAGGCCTCCAGCACCAACTGGTGCAAGACTTCGGCATCGGCATAGCCGCGCACCTCGGCGCCAGCACCAACCAGCGTCGTCCTCGCGTGGGGACCTCTCTATCGCGTCATTGTCACTCGTCACCACAGGCCGGTGGCCACACACGGGAAGCTTCGCCGTCGTCATCACCGAGCACTCTGACACCGGCATCATGGCTCCTCTCCCTCTACGTTAACCCAGGTTGGGTTGAGATCATTTTGTTTTGTTCTGGCTCCTCTCCCTCTACGGTGGAAAAAAAAGGGTGCTGCAGGACCGCGACCTGTGTGCGCTCTGCCACCAAGCTCCGGAGACGATGAACCACCTATTAACTGCTTGCGTCTACACGAGGGAGGTTTGGGCTAGATTACGTGCTGCCATCTCCCTGCTGCAGCCTGTTCTGGCTGAGCCAACAGCCGTTGATCAATGGTTTGGCGAGAGGAAGCTCATCCCGAAGGACCTTCACAAGGGCTTCGATGCACTGTTTCTGTTGGTCTCCTAGCTAATTTGGAAAGAGCGCAATAGCCGTATTTTCGAGAGGTCCGCCACTATGCCGGCTTGGTTGCTGCCGAAGATCCGAGAAGAGTGCGATGGTTGGGTGACAGCGGGTTTCAGTAGAATCGCCCCCCTGATCGCAACCTGGTCGTAAAGCGGTGTCATGTAATAGCTCCGTAGTGTTTCTACTGCCTTTTCGTTTTTTTGCTATTTCTACCTTGTTGTGTTGCAAGCCGTGGCTTGCATTCTGTATTCGTCTGCTACCCTCTTAATGAAAACGGGCTCAGTTGAGCGCGGTCACGAAAAAAAAACATAGCACGCTGAAGATCGACATGAGCGAGCTCTTGTCGTCGCCGTCGCCGTGGCTGGCGTCGAGAATGAAGGCACCGAGGTAGTCATACAAGCACTTCCTATCTCCAGGCCGTTCCCATGGGAACTCTAGCACCCTGTACTGCCTGGTCCAGGGATCGCACATGACGGCGTGCAAATCGTCACGGACAAAGGCGAGGAGGCCACCACGGCTGTCAGTGAGCACTGGGGATCTGTGCATGTGCTCAACGTCGATGAGGAAGTCAAGGGAGAGGCGCTGGCAGAGGCGTACTGTTGGCCGCGCTGGGAAAGGGACGAACTCGGTGACGGTAGAACACAAGCCTGGCTTCGTGGTGTTCACGGAGTAGTCAGTAGTGGCCTAGAAGATGGTTCGCTGGTGGAGGGAGCGGACGCGCTGGAGGAAGCCGTCGCCGGCGATCACGTGGCGCCAGAGCTTGCACGTGGCCGCGGCGTGGAAGAGGCAGATGGGCGTGCGGACACGCAGGAGGACCAGCTTCAGGACTTTATCGGGGAGGTCGTGGATGCTGGTCCGCATGAGCTGTTCGTCACCCATCCGTGCAGTGCCGGCCTTGCCTTGGCCAGGCGAGCCGCTCGTCACCCGTGACCCGTCTGCCCGCGCGCATCATCTGGTCTCAGCGCGCATGGACTCCATCTAAGCCGAAGCTGACGCAGAAAGGATTGTCCACTGGTTCTCATCGGATGGGAAGAAGGTGAGATGAGCAGATGGGAAGAAGAAGGCGAGGACGGTGGATTCACGGTGTTATCTCTGAATCGTGACAGAATGCTAGTTTTCGGTGACGGAAGACTCTTTTGGTGGTATTTCACGTGTTCCAGATCTTTCAATGGTATTTTCCGAAAACGCGATTCTTTCAATGCTATAGAACCAATTTTCCCTTTTTTGAAAGGTTCTCAGCCAATTCACCCATGAATATTATAATAAAAAATCTAGGGTAATATTGTGATCTTGTGCAGCAAGTTAGGGAAAAAAATGGTTTACAGGGATTTTGGACTTGCTAAGAATTTTGGGTGACCCTGATTCTGGCATGTTATGAGAAGGCACCACCTGCATACTTTGTTCTGACCCAACTTCCTTTGTCCAGCCAGCTCCAGCCCCCCTATTTTAGCACTTCCTTCTCACTGCAATTGCACTTTAACCATATATGGACTGTAGTGGATTTTGGGCTCCAATTCACTTAAGTGCTTCCACCTTATATAAAGAGTTGAATAGAAACTTGAGTTTGTATACATCTTTCATATTAAAAAATTAGAACACATTGCATCTGTTGAATAAAGAGGCGAACACAAACTTCAGTTTATACACGTCTTCCCTGTTCAAAAGTTAGAAGCGCCTTGCATGTGTAGATTGTCATAAAACATTCCGCCTTGTACCAGAATCTTCAAGTAAATATGAACTACGAATTACTAGTGCAGTTCTTAATTCTACACGTTCTTGATAACCATAATGATGATTCTATCATTCTATGGTGACTTGGGTGTGATTGTAGGATTGCAGGATGCCTTCAGTTGATGTCTTCTCATAACTTGAGAAATGAGATTTAGCAAAAAAAAAAAAATGCCAGAGAACAACGTAGAAAGTGTAACTTCATATCGATTTCCTTTAAAAACTCAATTTGCATAGGGCTGTTCTATATTCTCAATGTTTATATCAAGGGTTGTTGCTGTAGTATACCAAGTCAGTTTCTTTTCAGCAATTGAGGTATCGTGTGTAACTGTGTATTGATGTCTAGTCTCCTGAACTAGTTATCTTGACCTCTGAGAGATGATATGCTAAGAAATTGCTGTCAGTAGGCTATTGCGGTGCTGAATTTGTGTGTTTGTGCCTCGGAATGGGCATTGTGTTGCTTTTTCACATGTTGATAAATGTATACAGATCAGATATTTGGGCATGTTCCCCAGCTTATCGGACATGTTCTCCTTTAGATATTTTTGTAGATGATTTTTGAATTAATAACTATATATATGTTTTCATCTTTATCTTAATAATAATCTTTCATAGTTGGTACTGTCTGCAAAGATCACAATATTTCTGTTTTCTTTTCGTTTGTTTCATGACATGATAATTGCAGATGTAATTTTCAATTAAGATTAGTAAAAGAGGATTGTGAAATTAGAATTGTACTTAACATCACTCTAAGTTTCGCTGCGTACTGCCACAATTTGTTATGTGAGAGTTTTCATGATTCTTGTGGGTAATGAACCTTTTCATGTGAAATTCCTACATCTGAAACATTTTGAACATTACATCTCAACCTTAAAGGCCATGCCCTCGTTCACTGTATGTTCCAGGAAACGAATGAGAACCTTGATGATGCTGGGAATGAACTCATCTTGTCGGATGAAGATGTTGTACACATCCAAATCGGGGAAGTGTTTGCTCACATGCCAAGGGATGACGTCGAGACTAGGCTGGAGCAGATGAAGGAGGATGCGGCTAAGAAGCTGGAGAGGTTAGAGGAGGAGAAGGAATCCATCCTCGCCCAGATGGGCGAGCTGAAGAAGATACTGTATGAGAAGTTCAAGGATGCCATCAACCTGGAGGAAGATTAGTAGTACCGGGGTCCTTGACGATATGGCCCTTTTTCTAGTTCAGGTGCTGTTTTTTGTTTCCCTGCCCTCCCACAAACATTAGTCTTGTGATGCTGGCCTGCTTGTGTAACAGAAGTTCTTTCAGAAGCTATTTTACCCAGAAGAACCCAGAAAAATAGTTTCATTCATTCCGCGGGTGTATACGGATTAAAGTTAATTAGCCCTGGACCGATGAATCCTTTTTCAGTTCGATTTTCACTCGGTGCATGTGGGTACATCCCTTGCCCTATTTTCCAGCAAACCTGCAGTGCCAGAAAACACAGCCATGTGATGTAGGTCTTCTCTGCCTAAGTGGTTGAGTTTCATCTGCACCCTTGCCTTACCTGGCAGTGCTCTCAACAGCTTCGGTGATATTTGGAAAAGTATTTAGAGATGGAGGTAGTACGTGAATTTTATTGACGTGGATCTGAATAAAGTAATTTGAATGGCAGGAGATGAGGTGGGCTAATCCCCGTGTACTTCAGTAGAAAGATTGAAAAAAAAGAGTGCCCGTATACTTCAGTGGAAGATTGAAAAAAAAAAGAGGGGCCGTTACTTCATCATCATATGGAATAGAGAAAAAAAGAGAGGAACAAGATGCAATAGTACAATATTTTGAAGTCAAAATATCTTGAGTTCAGCCAAATTTATTTAGAAAAATATCAATGTTTATAGTACCAAATAAGTATCATTAAAATTTCCAATTAAATATATTTTATAACATAGATTTTGATATTATAATTATTTGATATTTCTTTTTATAAATTCGGCTAAACTTTATACAGTGTAAATAAAGAGAGAACTAGAATCCTATACTTTAGGATGGAGTACAGTACCATGTGAGTTTTGTCTAGTGGCCAACTCGCCTTGACCCAAACGCGAGGTGAGAGAGAGAGAGGGAGGTCAGGGGGGCTGTGTGGCCGGCCGAATTTTTTATTTTTTAGTATTTTTTTTAAATCATAAATATGCCTCTGAAGGTAAGATTTTTAAATCTGGACCCCTAGCTTGGCGCCGAGCGCGGGGCCACGTTGACGCTATAGACGCTGACATGACAGCCAGCCCGGCGCCGTTCCTGGCGCCAAGCCCTCTTATGTATGGGCCCGAGATTCCTTTCTCTCTTCCTCTCTCTTTCTCTCTACCATCCCTGCCCGCATTGTCCCCGCCTGCGCCGCCCTACCCGCAGCCATCCCGCCCGCGCCCGCGCCGCCGCACCCGTCGTGCCACTCGGCGCCACGGCCCTACCCTGCCCCACCCGTCCGCGGCCCGCGCGCCCTAGCCGGCCGTCGTGCCCGCCCTACCCGCCACGTCACGCGCCGTCCCACCCAGCCTGGCCGTGGCCCGCTGCGCCCTGCCCTGCCGCGCCACTCGGCGCCGCGGCTCGCCCCGCCCCACCCGTCCGCGGCCCGAGCGCCCTCATCGGCCGCCGTGCCCGCACGCCCTCGCCGGCCGTCTGCGTCCTGCCCCGCCCTGCACGGTCCGCCGTGCCGTGCCCGCCCCTACCCGCCACGCCAAGGCGCGCGGGAGCTCCAGCCCAGGCACGCCAAGGCGCTCCGGCGGCTTGCTGTTGCACTCCACCGATGCTCCATCGACTGCACAGTAAAGTAAGTTACTTTATTCGTTTGAATTAGTAATTTAGTACTTAGTTAACAATAGTTAGGGTGTAATATTTAGATAGATATATAGATACTTATGTTGGTATAACTAGTTTTCGTATATAGTTATTATATAGTTAGATACATACATAGGTATATATTTAGTACTTAGTATATATATGTAGTACTTAGTACATAGTATACATTTACTTATCTAAATACTAGAGACCTTCACGTTAGTAGTTAGCGTGTATTTTTGACTAAAGGATATGTGTTTCATTATGTGTTTGAAATAGATGAACAACCTAGTGACCATATAACATGGAGGCACTATTGAAAGCGATCGCTATGGATATATTGAGTTTGTTGACATGCAAAGCGTGCCTGTGCTATTCAATGATAGTCCTTCATTTAGTAAGATGGTTATAAGGGCTCAGGAGGAGCTGCATTGCCTTAGAGATGATGATGATGGCATTGCAGTTGAGGGTGTACTTAGGTTCTCCTCCCAACATCCTCAGGCGAATGATCTCAATTGGATGTGCGGATCAGTAGGAAAACTATGTGAGATCGGCTATGAAGAGCTAGCTGCAATGTTTGGACGTAGTTGTGCATTGGGTGTTAGTTGATCCCATCCCTCATGGGTTTTCCCCACCAATGGGTCAGTAAGCACACTTCAACCCTCCTGTCTTGGAACCTGATATGGATGTGGAGGTTGCACCTACGGTTCCCTATGTTCAATCTGCCCCCAATGAGGTAGTTGGAGATGCTTGTCAGACTCATGTTGTTGTGGCAGATCCTTCTCATGAGATCTCTTTGACACAGAATCATCCGAGTAAGTGTCTTATCCGTATGGTTATTGGGAGCTTGCCCTCTTCCTTACATCCATTTCTTTCATTCTTTCTTCATTTCTCTACTTATGTTGTAGGAGACATTTCTAACAATGTGGATTTGCCCCCTATTGCTGCGTAAGTGCACTGTGGAGATAGATTATGTGGCTCCAATAGTGTTGAAATTATGAATGATTCGGAGCCATATGAGATGGCAAGGGCTCTTGATTCTGATGATGATCGCCCTATTGGAGAGCTGACAGAGAGTGATGTTGAGATGTTGAGGCATATCTTTCCCGGACGCCATGATCCAAGAGTTCACGAGTTCAGCGATCTTACTCATTTTGATCAAGCGTGTGCAGAAGGATGTGATGATGAGCTCCTAGAAGCTTCTGAGGCCGGTCCTAACATGGTAATTGAGAATGGGAGGGTATTCAAGGACCTCCCTGCATTGAAGAGGTGGTTGCAGGCGTTTGTAGTGATACGAAAGAGACCTTACAAGGTCTTGCATTCATATGCGGAGCGCCGTTACACAATTGTGTGTGACAAGGAACGCTGCCCATGGAGGGTTTGTGCAAGGAAGCAAAAGGTCACCGGAAAGTGGAAGATCACAAAAGTTGTCGGGCCACACAGTTATGCTGACCATAAGCAGACACTAAAGCATCGACAGTTGACATCTACTCTCATTGCCAAGCAGTTGATAGGAATATTGCAGGGAGAACCCAACATGAAGGTTAGGACAATTATCAGGACCATTGAGGCGTTGTATGGAGGTTATGTGATAACTTATGGTAAAGCTTGGAGGCCTAAGCAGCGAGCGTGGAAGATGATATATGGGGACTGGGAGGATGGGTACGAGTAGCTGCCAGTACTTTTCAATGCAATCAAAGCGGTGAATCTAGACATGCATTATGAGTACATCCCAAAACCAAATGCATGGAAGGATGGGAGGTAGATATTCTTCCGTGCTTTCTGGTGCTTCCCTCGATGTGTTGAGGCCTTTAGGCACTGTCGTCCCATCTTCTCCATTCATGGTACGTTCTTGATTGGCAAATACCAGGGTGAAAGGGTCGAGATGGCGACTAGAGGGGGTGAATAGTCCTTTTTAAAATTAATCACGTCGGCTAACCAAAACAAGTGCGGAATTAGAACTATCGGTCTAGCCAAAACTACACCCCTCTATCTATGTTCACTAGCACCTTGCAAAGATACTAATCAAGCAACAAAGATGCCGGGCTAGCTAGAGCTCTCCTAACCAATTCTAGGAGCAAGGTCATACAAACCTATGTCACTAGTACTTTAAGCAACAAGGGAGCTCCTACACATGCTAGTAAGCAAAAGCACAAAGCCAACTAAGCTTACTAACAATGCTCAATAACAAGGCAACCAATGCCAAATTAGATAGCGCAATTACTTAGCTACACAAACTAAGCAATGTGACTAACAAGGTTACACAAACCAAATTAGCCACGCAAGGGAGCTACTTCTATGCTACACAAGCAAGAAGATAACTAGCAAGCTACATAAGCTAACTAATTATAAAAGCAACAACACAAGCTCAATGTATATGAAAGTAATTGCAAGCTTGTGTAACGGGGATGCAAACCAACGGGAAGAACAAGGTTGACACGGTGATTTTTCTCCCGAGGTTCACGTGTTTGCCAATATGCTAGTCCCCGTTGTGTCGACCGCTCACTTGGTGGTTCGGCGGCTAATTAGCATCACCCGCTAAGCCTGCACGTCGGGCACCGCAAGAACCTACCCCTTGAGTGAGGGCAGCTCAATGACATGCTTTACTAAAGTTGCTCTTCGCGACTCCCGCGGGGCGAGCATAATGCCCCTCACAAAGCTCTTCTCTGGAGCGCCGCACAAGCTTCTTACGGGCTTCGATGGAGACCACCACCAAGCCATCTAGGAGGTGGCAACCTCCAAGAGTAACAAGCACCACCGGCTTGCAACTCGATCACCTAGTGCCACTTGATGCAACCTCACGATACAATCGCACTAGAATCGCTCACTCACACAATCGGATGATCACTATCAAGTATGTGTGAGATGGAGGGCTCCCAAGCACTCTCAAGCATGGACACAAAGTCCCCCGAGGTGCTCAACACCAGCCATGGCCGAAGGCCACTTCTATTTATAGCCCCAAGGGCTAAACTAGCTGTTACTCCTTCACTGGGCGTTTTTCGGGCTGACCGAACGCAGCACCAGACGCAGCACCGGACGCACCGCTCGTGCATACCGAACATGTCCGGTCGCTATACCGGACGTGTCTGGTAGCTGCCAGACCGCCACGTGTCCAACCGTTGCCTCCAATGGCTCTCTGACACGATGATCGGACACTCAGCACGAAACGACTGGACGCTCACCCGCTGTATTCGGTCGAGTCTAGTAAGCCTCCAGGACCGACCGGACGCGATAGTTAGAAACTGACCGGACGCTGAGCCTCAGCGTCTGGTCGAGTACAGTAAGCTCCCACGGACAACCGGACGTGTCCGGTCACACCGGATTGGACGCTGCCAGCGTCTGATCGACTGTACTGCCAAACACTGCCTTCTCTGACTCACACAGAACGCGTCTGGTGTGGCGACCGGACGTGTCCGATCGCTGAGTACGCCGCTAAATACCGGACGTGTCCGGTCACCATACCGGACACGTCCGGTCACTCTATAACCAGCGCGACTCACTCGTTTTCATCACCAACTTCTTCTCCTTTGCAAATGTGCCAACACCACCAAGTGTACACGTGTATGTGTGTTAGCATTTTCACAATCATTTCCCAAAGGTGTTAGCCACTCAACTTGCCACGTCACTCGATCCTAGCGACGATGCAAAGTTAGATCACTCAAGTGACACTAGATGACCGATATGCAAACAAGTTTGCCCCTCATAAACTTCTCTACACACCTATGACCTGTGAAATGAAATGCCCTAGGTTATACCTTTGCCTTGCGCATTCCATTCCATCTCCTCCAACGTTGATGCAACACATGCACCAACACGATCAACAATGATATGATCCACTTCATATCATCACATGATCATATTGGTTCATCGATCTTGACTTTACTTGCTCTTCACCATAGCCATCGTCCATTGGCGCTAAGTCTTGCTCAAGCTTCACCGCCACGCGATCCATCACTCCAAAGCCTTCGACTCGCCCTTCACGCTTGCAACCGGTCCATCAAGCCAAGTCTTGTCTTGATCTTCTCCACCTTGATCACATGACTCAATGTCATGTCTCATGTGCATTTAAGCTCCTTCATCATCACATGTGTGAGCTTTGCAACATCTCCAAGCCATTTTCACCATCATGGCATATGTTGCTCATACACATGTACCTGTGGACTAATCACCTGTGTATCTCACATAAACATAATTAGTCCACCTAAGTTGTCGCTCAATTACCAAAACCAAACAAGGACCTTTCATAGGACACACTTCTTATAGCCATATCCTATGATGTGAACAACAAGTTGGTTCCTTTGGCATTTGCTTTGGTTGAGAAGGAGAACAATAACAATTGGGGATGGTTCTTGAGGCTCGTCTGGATACATGTGGTTGGGCCTGGTAGGGAGGTTGGCGTCATATCTGATAGGCACCAGGGCATACTTAATACCATGCGAGAGCAGATAGAGGGGTATACACATTTGCACCATCGTTGGTGTACTCGACACCTTGCTAAGAATCTACTGCGGAAGGATGGTGTGAAGGATAACTTTGACCTATTCTAGGAGGCTGCTCGATAGCTTGAGGACAAGTACTTTTAGAAAAAGTTGGAGTAGGTCAGAACTGCATCAAATGCAGAAGGTAGACAATGGCTCATAGGTTTGATGAGAGATTTGGAGAAATGGACAAGAGCTCACGATGTCGGTGGATGGAGGTACGAGTTTTAGTGCAGCAACATGGCAGAGTCATTCAATAAGTTGCTATTGGGGATACATGGTATGCCCATGAATGTAATCGTTCAATTCACCTTCTACAAGCTTGTTGCCTGGTTCAACGATAGACACGCCCATGCATTGAAGTTATGGAGTGATGGAGAGATATGGGCTCTAAAACCAAAGACACACCTAGAGAAGGCAAATGAAAGGGCTGTCACACATGAGGTTATATGCTTTGACCACACCACAGAGACTTATCAGGTCGAGCATAGGGGCGGTACAACGTCCGACGATGAGGTCCGAGAGTCGAGGATGCATGTGGTTATCCTTCAGGATTTCAAATGCACTTGTGGTAAACCAAGGCAGTACCACTTTCTATGTTCCCATTTGGTGGTAGCAGCTAGGCATCGCAACTATAATATTGAGAGCAGGATACCTCACGAGTTCAGTGTCGACACGCTTGTGCACATATGGAGCCCCCGCTTCGTGCCTTTCCAGGACCCTAGAGAGTGGCCTCCATATGATGGACCAAAGTACATTGTGGATATAGCTTACCATTGGAACAAGCGTGGATCAAGGAAGAGGACGAGGCACATGATGGTTATGGATCAGATACCCAAAAGAACGAGGCATGGGAGAGGAACCCCATTTCTTATTGACCCTGAGCAGTACGAGTGCGGCAAGTGTGGTAGACTTGGCCATAATTTACATAGTTGCCATTGGCAGATTAGTGAGGTGCGACTATTGGCTGTTTTCATTATTTCATATTTGTCGTATTCATTTAATTAATTATGCATGTCTCAATTTATGCATGTAATTGTGTCAATTATTTAATTTGAGCAACATGTGTGGGTTCGATGACGACTTATATAGGATGAGATGCCCTCTAATTTGTTTTTATGCTATCGAGTTCCACCTGCCAGATAGAGTTGCACGCCAATTTAGAGTGAGACAGCTTTGGTCAATGGCTCCGTTCTCGACTGGCGTTGACTTACACAAGTAAGTGTTTTGCTATTTCAAATGTCTCGTGATGGTCTATTTCCATTAATATAGTGACATGTACATGGATTCAAGTAACAATGACATACGTGCAGGTTGGATCGTTAGAAGAATAGAAAGATTTTTGACTGGAAGAAGCACCACTAGTACTACATTGAGCAATGGGAGGAGATGCACAACAATGTGGACGAGAACAATGAGCCACACACGAACCATGAGTTCAGGCGGTACCAAGCTTGGTACCAACATGCGACACGTTGCAGGCTGAGGGAATAGTGGACAGAAGATGACTACGCCGACATCGAGTCCTTCGACGATGAAGACACAGCGTATGACTAATCTACTCGTGCAGGAAGACAGGTGGAGGTAGGACCAATCTTGGACAGAGTGGTAAGTTAATTGCCTTATTTTTCTACGTTAAGTTGCATACCATTACATTATGCGTGAGAGTTATCTATTTTAGTTAGTATCACCTTCGAGTCGTAGCATCCTTATAATACGTTAGATTGTTGTACAAAAGAAAACAAAACTTGTTGCTATCTATTCAGAAGTATTATTACTGGTAACTTTGTTGCAGGGTGAAAGGTCGAGATGGCGGACTAGAGGAGGGTGAATAGTCCTTTCTAAAATTAATCACATCGACTAACTGAAACAAGTACGGAATTAAAACTATCGGTCTAGCCAAGACTACACCCCTCTATTTATGTTCTCTAGCACCTTTCAAAGATACTAATTAAGCAACAAAGGTGCCAGGCTAGCTAGAGCTTACCTAACCAATTCTAGAATCAAGGTCACACAAACCTATGCCACTAGTACTTTAAGTAACAAGGGAGCTCCTACACATGCTAGTAAGCAAAAGCACAAAGCCAACTAAGCTCACTACCAATGCTCAATAACAAGGCAACCATAGCCAAATTAGAGAGCGCAAATACTTAGCTACACAAACTAAGCAATGTGACTAATAAGGTTACACAAACCAAATTAGCCACGCAAAGGAGCTATTTCTATGCTACACAAGCAAAAAGGTAACTAGTGAGCTACACAAGCTAACTAATTATAAGAGCAACTACACAAGCACAATGTATATAAAAGTAATCACAACCTTGTGTAAAGGTATTCCAAACCAACGGGAAGAACAAGGTTGACACGATGATTTTTCTTCCGAGGTTCACGTGCTTACCAACATGTTAGTCCCTGTTGTATCGACCGCTCACTTGGTGGTTCGGCGGCTAATTGGCATCACCCGCCAAGTCCACACATCGAGCACCACAAGAACTTACCCCAAAAGTGAGGGTAGCTCAATGACACGCTCAACTAGAGTTGCTCTTCGCGGCTCCCGCGGGGTGAGCACAATGCCCCTCACCAAAGCTCTTCTCCGGAGCACCGCACAAGCTTCTTGCGAGCTTCGATGGAGACCACCACCAAGCCATCTAGAAGGTGGCAACCATCAAGAGTAACAAGTACCATCGGCTTGTAACTCAATCACCTAGTGCCACTCGATGCAATCTCATGATGCAATCATACTAGAATCACTCTTTCACACAATCGGATGATCACTATCAAGCATATGTGAGATGGAGGGCTCCCAAGCACTCTCAAGCATGGACACAAAGTCCCCCGAGGTGCTCAGCACCAGCCATGGCCGAGACCACCTTCTATTTATAGCCCTAAGGGCTAAACTAGCTGTTACCCCTTCACTGGGCGTTTTTTGGGTTGACCGGACGCGCCGGTCATATCGACCGGAAGCTGGACCTCAGCGTCCAGTCAATGGATGCTCGCCATGTGTCGCCTGTGTTCAACCTCAGTTGCTTGATCTCAATGGTCAAGTGATGACCGGACGCAGCTGCTCAAAGTGACCAAACGCAGGACCCCAGCGTCTGGTCGTTTCCAGTAAGGTTCCAGTCGCGACCAGACGCGTTCGGTCGGTCACGATCGGACACATCATCAACATCTAGTCCTTCTCCAACTTCTCTACGTCGCCTATGTCACTATACGTCAACCTAACCGGATGCACCCTGCCAGCGTCCGGTCACTTTTAACGCCAGCGTCCGATCGAAGACCGACGCCTACGTGCTCACTGCTATCACTGACCGGACGCAGGACCCCAGCGTCCGGTCCACTCTGAGTCCCTGTCTTTTCTGTATGGGGCGTCGATGGCACTGTCGGACTATCCACACTCTACGGGTGGACACTCCGCCGGTGGAGTTACAAACCCTTGCCTCCGTTCATTCACCGAGTTGATCCACATCAACTCCAACTTCATCTTCTTTATAAATGTGTTAACACCACCAAGTGTATACCACCATGTGTATGTGTGTTAGCATTTTCATAATCATTTTCTAAAGGATTAGCCACTCAACTTGCCACGCCACTCAATCCTAGCGACGATGCAAAGTTAGATCACTCAAGTGGCACTAGATGACCGATATGCAAACAAGTTTGCCCCTCTTGATAGTATGGCCATCTATCCTAAACCCGATCATAAACTTCTCTACACACCTATGACCGGTGAAATGAAATACCCTAGGTCATACCTTTGCCTTGCGCATTCCATTCCATCTCCTCCAATGTCGATGCAACACATGCACCAACACAATCAACAATGATATGATCCACTTCATATCATCACGTGATCATATTGGTTCATCGATCTTGACTTCACTTGCTTTTCATCGTTGCCTTCGTCCATCGGCCCCAAGTCTTGCTTAAGCTTCACTGCCACGCGGTCCATCGCTCCAAAGCCTCCAACTTGCCCTTTACGCTTGCAACCAATCCATTAAGCCAAGTCTTGTCTTGATCTTCTCCACCTTGATCACATGACTCAATGTCATGTCTCATTGGCAATGAGCTCCTTCATCATCACATGTGTGAGCTTTGCAACATCTCTAAGCCATTTTTACCTTTATGGCATATGTTGCTCACACACATATACCTATGGACTAATCATCTGTGTATCTCACATAAACACAATTAGTCTACCTAGGTTGTCACTCAATTACGAAAACCACACAAGGACCTTTCACAGGGCAATACCCTCAAATGCTCCATTGAAGATATTGAACGCTTTCGTCCGAGAGTCAGGGACGACGACACGCGTAGCTTCCTAGATTTAAGATTCAAAATATTCTATCAAACATATTATTAATATGTTAGATTTTTTAAGTTAACATAATTTTGTACAACAGAGGCTGTCACGTCAGCTACGTCGTGCGGCCGCTCGTTGTGGTTGCAGGATAGACACGACGCAAGACGTGTACGTTCCTTCCACAGGTAGAGGAGGCTTAGGTTCCTCTAGCCAAGCAGCTACAGGGGACGAGGACGAGGACGAAGGCGACGTGGACCAGAGGCACGAGGAGCTTGTCACCTCTTAGCTCTAGGACGCTCCTTCGACTCAGCCTACATAGCCTCTAGGCACTAGACGACGCCATCTACCTGACCCTTACACTCCAGGTACCAGCGCTCTCAGTCATAAGGGTAAGGGTAAGACTAGGAGGCATTGAGGGTTTGTGGTAGATGTTAGTATATATTATTATGGATTTTGTAGTCACTTTCCTATAACTATTTAGGACTGTATAGATATTCTGGACTATTTGGACTATGCAGGATATGTTATATTGATTGTGATGTTCGTTGTAGTTGCATTGTGGTCTTTGGACGATTAAATGTTTGGATTATATAATGATGTCTCTGTTTGTAACTGTGGATGCTCCTAAAATAAGAGAAACTCTTACGAATTTTTTCCGTGAATCATTAATTATACTATACTACTAAAAAGGCACAAATATAGTACATAGATTAAATATAAATTCATTAGAACATGTATAGTCCAATCGTATCGTATAGCTTGTCGGGAGTTCCGACGTACGTCGGGACTTTCGACGTGCCTAGACAGCCGGCCAGCAAAAACCCAGGTGTCGGGATTCCCGACTTGGGTCGGGACTTTCGACTGTTGGGAGTTTTGACTCACATCGGGACTTCCGATGGCCACAGTCACTGTGCAGGCTAAGTGACTGGGCGTTAGAACTTCCGGCGTGAGTCGTGACTTCCGACGGTCGGGAGTTCCGACTTACGTCGGGACTTTCGACACCAACAATCACTGAAAAATATTCTACGTGCTCATGGAGTGCTAGTGTCTCTCTTTTGATTTTATTTTTATGCTTAAGCACTCTATCTTCCTCAGACCAACTTCAAAAACAAAAATAAAACCTTTGAGAGCGCTTTGAGTTGGTCTGCCTTTACAACTTCAAGAATTGAGGGATATCATTTCATCTTTATCAACTCTTTGAATCTTTCATGGGATTAATAGCTGTGGCATATTTCATTAAGATCATATTAGTCCCTAATTTGGATATCATCAATACACCAAAACCCACATAGGGGGCAAATGCACTTTCAAATCCTCAGTCTGAAACATATTGAGTAAGCAACTCATCATCCGAGTACCAGTCCTCTACCACTACCTTGTTCATGTGGCTAGGTTCACCTGCATTACTCTGACCTACGTGTCGCCTATAGTAAGCGACCTCCGCTTCATCTGTGGCCTCTGTGGCCTGAGTGAAGAATGCGTCATCATCCTCCTCCGCCTGTGAGCCTGCCTCTGCTAGAGCGATGAGGTCGCTCAGTCTACTAGTGTCATTCTCAGCCTCCTCCGCCTATAAGCCCGCCTCTACTAGAGCGATGAGCTCGCTCAGTCTACCAGTGTCGTCCTCAGTCTCCTCCGCCTGCAAGCCCGCCTCTGCTAAAGCGATGAGCTCGCTCAGTCTACCAGTGTCATCCTATGCCTCCTTCACCTACAAGCCCGCCTCTGCTAGAGCGATGAGTTCGCTCAGTCTGCTAGTGTCATCCTCTGCCTCCTCCACCTGTAAGCCTGCCTCAGCAAGAGCGATGAGATCGCTCAACCTGGTAGTGTCATCCTTATCCTTGTCCCCTTTATCAGACAACACAATCGATGATTGAACAGTGTGACCAACTCATGTTCTATGCTCATCTAACTTTTTTCCTCATACCTTGCATGAGCCACCTCTGCAGCATGGTCCTCGCTGCATCCAATCCCTTTATGTATAAAATGCAATCAGTTAGTAACGCGATTATATTATATTTAAAATCAGGCAACAAAAAAAGGCTTTCAAGCACTCACTGGCACATAATGCAACAACATGCTCGTTCAAGACCTGCATTTGTACTCTTGTCTCCTCTCTTGCCTCCTTCCTTACCCTCTCCTCCTCTAACATCCTTCGTCTCTCCAATCCCTATTTGTCAAGCCCAACATCGATCGGGTTACGAATACCGCGCTGTCTAGCAAACTCACGTATCTTGTTTTTGTGATGTTTAACGAATAAGTTAACGTAGTTAGGTCCATATCCCCTCTTTCGTGCAATTACTTACCTCCCCTTCAGTTTATCCAAGAACTTAGCTTGACCTTCATAACATTCTCACCTGCATTTCCTAGTGCTCTGTTCAAACAAAAAATTATATCATATATGTCTTAGCAAAAGAAACAAAATATGATTTTATGTTTACCACAAAAATAATCAACCTCATCATAGTCAACCATATGGCCACAATAATAGCATATTTTAAGCTCCGAAGGGACTAGACCGTAGTTGGATTTAACACCACATTCACACTTGACTGGAGGTGCTTTGTAAATTAACCTTTATTTCTTCTTTTCATTTGCCTTTGGTGGCTCCGGCCATCGATTCTTAGGACCGTAGAGCCACTCATTGAAATGATACTTCACAAATCCATAATGCTACAAGAGAATACATTAGTACACACACCTATATAGATAAACATTTAAACAAATACATTTTTCACTTACTTCGTGTTTGTTCGGATACACAAACTCTAATGTATTCTCAGAGTTTATCACAGCTCGATCTTCGCATTCGCACAGAGGAGGTTCCTCGAGTCGTTTAACTGTGGCTAGGTGCTTCTCCTTAACCATCATTGGCGGGGGGTTGAGGGGGTGAAACCCACCGCTTGAAGTGCTCACGTGGATGTCTTCCTCTACACTAATCGTCGAAAAAGAGGTACCTATGGTTAAACTTGTCTGCACTGGTGATCCACTGAAAGAAAAAGCACCTCTCATGGTCCTACACAATAAGATTTCAACGAAATATTAGTAGCCTACTTACATAAATAAAGAAAAAAAGATAGTAGAAACATTTACTTACATTAAAACGACTGCATGTGTAGAAGCAACGCGCCGCTGTGTCTGGATGTCTCGATTGAAACATGTCAGCTGGAAAACCACAGTCACAGTTAGGGACAGGGAGGTCAGGAGAGATGGGGGCATCTTTGCTAGACGTATCGGGGTATATTTCTCGAGGACTACATCGTTTTCGCCAAAACTCCTCCCGATACATTTCTTGCATCTAACAAAACGGTTGTAATTTAATAAACAAAAATTAAAACATCACAAATTAATGTCAATGAGAACCATAACTACAATACAACTAATTTCGTTTTAAGAACCAAAAGTAATTAACATTAAACCCTAAACCTAGGGTTGTAAAATACAAATATTAAAAATTACATGAAATCTTAAGTAATGATAATTCTTAGGTTGAAAAATCCAACTAATATATACCGAATCGATGCGAAAAATAGGAGGAAAGCGAGGATACCTTGCTCTCGAAGATCTACGGATCAAATCAAAATTTTTAAGGTCCAATATACCGATTCGTGAGGTAGGACGAAGTGGGGAGAGAAAAAACCCGAGAGAGAGGAGAAAGAAGAGGAAGAAGCCTCGGGCAAGAAGGTTGGGGCGGGGTTAAAACACCATCTCGGCGCGATAGATCATGGCGCCAAGCTCGGCGCCAGGATCTACGGCGTCAACCTTGGTGCCAGGATCTATGACGCCGAGTTGTATGCTAAGTCATCGTCACGTCTGCGTCGAGCCTAAGACTTTGAAATCTTACCTACAGGGATATATTTGTGGAAAATTTTCTAAAAAGGGCTAAAAAATAAAAAAAAATCGGTGTGGCCGGAGCGAGGGAAATGCGTGAGATTCCACTCACACGGTCACACACAGCCATCTCCCAGTCGCAGTCCAGATGCATGTCCTTTTCTTTTGACCTTTCAGCCACTCCCATGGACGGATGCCACTGCAACTTGCAACGCATCAGGAACATGTGATTCCTGGGGGCCCCTACGCCTCACGTCACGTGTCCATGACTCGTTAATATGCTTGCGGACTAAAATAAAAAATCAATCAGCGTCTTCTGCAAATAATGCATCTTATCTTATCAATCACAGGCTCCTCTCCATCATCAGGACGATGCTGTACAACGAATCAATGCAAGCCCCGCACGTTACAGGTTCAGAATTTCCTCCCGACAGGCATTCCAATCTTAATTGTTAATCCAAGAGTTCTATATTATATGCGACAAATGGGAATGCCCATCTATCACTCTGCTTTCGTTTTGTCCCACAAATATGGCTCAGCCTTTTCATCTGATTTAGGGCGTGTTTTAGCTGACTAAATTTAGCTGGTATGGATCAAACAGTCCAGTTAAAGATTAGCCAAGTCTATTAGCAGGAAAATCCAAACACCTCAGTTAAAGTTTAATTGGAAGACCTTTTAGCTAGCTAAAGTTTAGCTTTAAAATTTTAACTAGCTAAATTTTAGTTGGATGGATCCAAAAACAGGACTCTAGATTCTAATATGGGAGACTAAATTTTAATGGCACAGTAGAACGACAGTGTTGGAACCGATTGGTTCCATTCATAGATCCAACTGCGACGATTTCTCAAATTTCATAAAGGTGCTATGACAAAGCCACCTAATTATTTATATGAAGAATTATATGCCCAAGTTCAATTCACCTTCTTTAGTCAGATGTATTTTTTTTTGACGGTTAGAGTCCAAGACACCACCCATATGTATATATCTCCCTTGCGTGCTGGAGGTAGAAAACACACTAGTCCAAACCCGTGTGGATAAACCAAAATAATGTAGACTTGTACTGTTTTTTTTTCACAAGTCTTGCCAAGTGGACGAGGAAAGCCTTTTCCAAAGACAAAATGCATTTGTGTTAGGTAAGCTCTAATCTCTTCGTAGTATCAAAAGTGTAAAGATGCCATGTCCAAATTTGTCATCTTAAAATATACTTCCTCTTACTTTCTCTAAGGGGAAGGTTAAAACAAACGAGTCCCAAAGTTCATTACCAGTCTACCACCTATATATAAATTCGCATTCGGTGGTATGGCCTTATTTAGTTACTCCCCTAAAGTTTACTTTCTATCTCATCGAATGTTTGACACATGCATAGAGTATTAAATATAGACTAATAAATAAATAATTACACAATTTGTGACTAATTTGCGAGACGAATCTTTTAAGCCTAATTAGGCCATGATTTGACAATGTGGTGCTACAGTAACACATGCGCTAATGATGGATTAATTAGGCTTAATAAATTCGTCTCGCGGATTACCGACGGATTCTGTAATTTATTTTTTTATTAGTATCCGAACACCCCAAGCGACACCCCATGTGACACCCCCAAAACTTTATCTCTGAGGTTCTGTTCGCTTCTCTTATAATCTGTACTTTTTAGCTTGTTTTTTTAGCCGGAATAATGTTTTTCTCTCACAACAAATCAGCTGAAACAATATTTCGACTTGTTTTTTCAGCGAAGCGTTCGGGGCTTCGATTTAAACGAGCCCTAATTAGCGTTTCCCATGTGAGCGTAGCAATAGTCAACAAAAGCCCACTTTCTCACTGACTCATGCCTTTGACATTTTGACCCCCCGCAACAGCTCATCAAGTCATCGACCCGCACTAAACAACGCCCCCCCACCAGCAAAACCCGCATCCCCAGCCGTCGATCGCCTCCAAACTCCGTCACCGACGGCCAGGATCGAATCAACGGTCCTATTAAAAAAAAAAGAATCAACGGTCAGGGTTTTCTAATCGGGCCCCGCAATAAACTACTCCGAGGGCGCCAGCCTTTTTCAAAGCCGGAGGGACCCGGCTGCTATTTTTATATAAACCGGCGTCCTCGGCTGCGAAAAAAGAAATGCATTATTTTGTTTTCCTCTCTTCGTTCACTCTGTCTGCGTCCGGTCTTCTTCGTCCCCTTCTTCGCCTTCACACCTTCGGCCATTTGCGACTTACCATCCCGTGGGCGACGACGACCGCCGCCCTCCCTCTGGCCATCGGGTCGCGGCTCCCTGGATTTGCGATACCGCGTCCGTCTCCGGATCGTCTCGGAGGTGAGCTCGTGGCTTGGGTTGTGATGCTTTTTTGTGGGTCGTGCGGCGGTTTGGTGATTGATTGCCTTTGTCTGGTCGAGTTCCTTCCTGGCGTGCGAATCTTTGGATTATTATTAGGAGGTGTTCCGTCCGTGCAGTGGGGTTCTTGTGGCCGTTTTGATGCGTCTGCACGCAAGAAATCGCTGCCCCCCGGATCGTTGCTTGCCACGGCCGTCGACGTCGGTCTCGGTGTCCGCGCCCGCCGCTTCTGGGAGGGATTTCTTGCGGAGACGGCTCCCCCCGTTGTCCGCTCACGAGCTGCTTTCTTGGCTCTAAGCTTTTCCCGATGCTGCCTGTTGCGTGGTGTACTGTTGTTATTACGATAAAAGAGCTGATGAGCTTCTAAGCTTTTCTTAGGATCTGAGTGTTTTTTTTTCCTGCTGTCCAGATCTGCTGCTGACGGAGTTGCATATAATCTGAGGTGCTCCTGAAGTGTTCAGAAGAGGTTCCTGTTTTATTTGTTTTCGTTGGTGCGAGTGTAATGGAGGAAGTGGAGGAGGCCAACAGGGAGGCCGTGCAGAGCTGCCACAGGGTGCTCGCCTTGCTCTCCCAGCCGCATGACCCCGCGCAGGTCAGGAGCATAGCTCTGGGCACGGACGAAGCATGTGCCAAGTTCAGGAAGGTGGTCTCCCTACTCAGCAATGGAGGAGTGGGAGTAGGAGATGCCGGACCATCAGGCGCACTTGCAAGCGCAAGCGCAAGCGGAAGCCATCCGAGAGCTAAGCTTGTTAGCAGAAGACAGAATCCAGGGTTCTTAACTCAGAAAGGCTTCCTGGATAGTAACACCCCGGTCGTGGTGCTGAACAGCGCCCATCCTTCTCCTACCTCCGCGCAGGTGTATCCTAGAGCTGGAGCTCTGGATGCACAGGGCGTGCATCCCCTCGGAGGACCTCCTAAGCTGATCCAGCCTTTGTCTGCGCATTTTCAGTTTGGCAATGTGTCGTCACAGTATCAGTTCCCGAATCATCAGCAGCAGCAGCAGCAGAAGTTGCAGGCTGAGATGTTCAAGAGAAGCAACAGCGGGATTAACTTGAAGTTTGAGAGCACCAGTGGTACTGGGACAATGTCATCGGCGAGGTCCTTCTTGTCGTCTCTGAGCATGGATGGTAGTGTGGCTAGCCTGGATGGCAAGTCATCGTCGTTCCATTTGATCGGTGGGCCTGCAATGAGCGATCCGGTGAACGCGCAGCAGGCCCCAAGGAGGCGATGCACGGGTCGTGGGGAGGATGGGACTGGCAAGTGCGCTGTGACAGGGAGGTGCCATTGTTCAAAGAGAAGGTACATCTGCTACCCCTGTGCTTATTATTACTATTTTAAGTTCAAGATTTTTAATATCATCGCTGTTCTTTTTATTTCAGTAGGAAGTTGCGGGTGAAGAGGTCGATTAAGGTTCCTGCCATTAGTAATAAGATTGCTGATATACCTCCGGATGAATACTCATGGAGGAAGTATGGGCAGAAGCCAATTAAGGGTTCCCCTCATCCTAGGTATGGACTGAAGTATTACTAGTCTAATCTTTCTTGCATGCATGCCCTTTATTAAATAGTGCTTTAAAATACCTGTGATGATTCCACAATTAATGCCAACAATATCAACTCATCAGTTTTGTCAGCAAAGACGGCATCATTTGCAGTGTGATAATGTGGTACAAGTTCCATGACATACTCAAGTGCCTTCTTGATAAATAATGAACCGATGATAGTCAGAACATGCTTTATCTGAGTGAATATTTTCTCAGATGCTGTCTACATTTGTTTTCTGTCCTCAAGGTCCTTCGTTATCGATGAGGCTGTTGCTCTTTCTTTCCTGTGCACTTTATGGAAATTGATCAATCATGGTGCTTAAAGTGAGCACATTTTTTTTAATTGAGCTAAGATTATCCTGTGATGATTCGTTATCTCCAAAACCCCCTCACCATGTCAGTTGCCCACCTTATCTGTAGCTTTAATATCTTGATAGCAAGTTGCATATTGGTAGGCTTTAGCTAACACTAGATATAGGAACACTTGGTGTATTTCCATTCTTAACATAGCTACATGTTGCTATCTTGATGTTGGCATAAGACCAACTCATTGCTTTCTTGAATAAAATGCAGGGGTTACTACAAATGCAGTAGTGTGAGGGGCTGCCCAGCTAGGAAGCATGTCGAACGGTGTGTGGATGATTCTTCGATGCTCATCGTGACATATGAGGGCGAGCACAACCACACCAGAATGCCAACTCAGTCAGCACAGGTGTAGAGAGAACTCATCATCACTGCACGTCCTTCAGGAAGTGCCACCAACGCGGCCTTTGTTGGCAACGGACTGCTGCACTGGTCAGGTTAATAATGATTGTGTGGAGACATTTTTAGCTGTCGTTGAGATGTTTGGCCCTGCTTACACTACACCCACATGATTTGTAGTGAGAATGAAGTGGGTGAGCGCAAGATTTTCTTCTCCCTTATGGAGGTTATCACAATTATGATGACGAGGAAGAACACGTCATTAGATAGGACAGCTGAGCTGTTGCTCAGGATTAGTGTGAAGACGTGGCGGCAGGGAAGATAAAAGTTGGCGGGAATGGGACAGTTGTGTAAACTTAGTAAAAAGGGGAGTAAAAATAGAGCTGTTCTTCTTGGACTACCCTGATTCCCTCACTCACTCACCTGTATCAAGAATAGTGTCAAAACTGAAAAGAAGTGCACAGAGGCTGTCATTTGCTGCTACAGCAATTCATTCATTCATAGTCCAATGGTCAACCTGTCAAACTGAAGATGCTAGAATTGTATTTCTTTTCCAGACGGAGGGAGTATTTAGCATATGTAGTTTTAGAGAGTGGTGGATAATTATGGATGAAATTAAGTATCCGAAATATCACTTTCATCAAAAGTTGCGTGCAGATATAAGTTAGAAAACTGCAGGAACATCACACATTCTCTTCATATTTAATTGCGCAAAAAACAGTGCACGGGTCACCAGTGCACCGTAGTTGAAGATCTTTTCTCCATGAGGATATAATATTTTTTTCTGAAACTGTCGACAGTAGTTCAAGCACTGAAACTTAGTTGGAGATCATTTCTCCATCAGTGTGTTATAATTTCGGCGCTAGTTCGGACTTCGGAGTGGTCGAGCATGGGCACAGTGTAGAGACTAAGGCCCTGTTTAGTTCCCTCTCAAAATGCTAAATTTTTCGAGATTTTTCGTCACATCGAATCTTTGGACGCATGCATGAAGCATTAAATATAAATAAAAAATAAAACTAATTACACAGTTTAGACGAAATCCACGAGACGAATCTTTTAAGCATAATTAAACTATGATTAGACACTCATTGCCAAATAACAACGAAAACGCTATTGTCATTTTGCCAAAAAATTCGACAACCGGTCCTAAGTAGTGGTGTTGGTATGCTGTAGCATCAAGAGTTTTTGCATATTCTGAGCTCAAGATAAGCGTGCGCAAGGGATATGCTGGCTGGCATGCGTTCTTGATGCAGATGGCCTGTGACTTGCTGGGCTGGAATGGACTGCTCGCTAGTTGGAACTGGGAAGAGACTGGAATGGACTGCTAGCCATTGGGAAGAGAATAATCACTTGATTGATGCCGGCAGTCCTGACCCATAAATTATGCTCTGTTAGTCAGCCATGGAACATTGTTTTTCTCTCACAACAAATCAGCTTCAGCCGACTTATCAGCCGCCGCAGAAACCATCAGCCATACTTGTTAAGTCACATATAAATTACACAGCAAAATCATATTCTAAATAGATAATTACTTCAAAATAGATTTTGTCTTTCCTATCATTCACGTATCCTATTTCTTTCTATCTTGATTCTTACGTAAACCATTTCCTTCTCTCTCTCTCTTAATTTTGTCATATCACTATAGTTAGCACCTTAATTAATACATATAAAGACCACCTTTCTGGTGTCCACTAGGACAATATATTTATACTCCCTATGTTTCAAATTATAAGTCGTTTTGGTTTCTTTAGATACATAGGTTTTTGTTACATACTATGCTACGTCCAAATACATAGCAAAAAAAAAAAACTTATATACGTACCTACAAATCCAAAAGGAGGGAGTATTTTTTATGATGATTCCTCATTATCATTGTAGTGTGTGCACTGGAAGTCTTGGAGGGGATTGAAAGGAAAATTTAGTTCAGCCTCCCAATCCTCTCTAATCCACAAGGGGGAATCATTAGTCATACTCCTATCCAAGCT
This sequence comes from Miscanthus floridulus, assembly GCF_019320115.1. Taxonomy (NCBI): domain Eukaryota; kingdom Viridiplantae; phylum Streptophyta; class Magnoliopsida; order Poales; family Poaceae; genus Miscanthus; species Miscanthus floridulus. Next base: position 41,994,484 of record NC_089581.1, read on the forward strand.
TATTCCTAAATGCACATGAACACATATATGGGTCACTGCCACATTCCTTTGCTTATTCTCAAATGTCACGGTGCTCCAAACTGCTCCAACAAATTCCTCTGTTTCCGTATATAGCACAAATTTGATATAAAACCCCTGCCGTTTTGTTTGCACCAAATTCGATCTGACGGCTACGCCCGCGTATGCTGCTGGGTGCCTGGACACGCCTACACCAGAGTCGAAAAAAAACCCCAATTGCTCTTGTGTGATCAAATTAAGCAAGTTTAATAAACACTCAGAAAACCCGTATTAATTCATATTATTATTCGTTGCGGCCCCAAACATTTGACAAATATTAAAATCGATATCGATCGTCGTTGATGGCTCGATGTTGCGTGCTACGAGCCTACGAGGCAGCTGTGGGTGTCTCTGCTGCAGGTGCAGCTGGCTCGCCGTTGGCGGCCTCCACGGAGCGGATAACCCCCAGGAGCTCGCGCTGGGGCGTTGTCGGCGGTGTGTCCGGCTCGCCGCCGCCGGCCTCGACGGAGCGGACGGCCTCCTTGAGCTCGCGCTGTGTGTCGGCGCGTGCCGGCGCGGCGACCATGTCCTCCCAGACGGAGCGCTCGCCGCAGGTGGTGGTGCCGTCGGGGTAGAGGTCGTGGACGGAGGTGGCGTTCTCGTTGAGCCTGCTCACCTTGTCGAGGCAGTCGAACTCCCGGGGCTCCACCAGCAGGCTGCTGCCGACGCCGTCCTTCCAGGCGATGAGCCTGGCGGAGCCCATGGAGTTGGTGCTGTAGAGCCTGGCGCCGTCGACGAGGCGGCTGTACCGCTGGAACGCGGCGGCGAAGCGCTTGTGCGACTGCAGCTGGGACCGCACCCTGACGGCGCGCCGGGTGATGATGGCCCTCCGGATGCCCCTCGCCACGGCCAGGTAGGCGTCGCAGACGACCCCGACGACCTCGATCCGGTACGGCCTCCTGCTGGCCCCGCCGGCGGGCGGGGGCTGCTCGGTGCCGTCGGGCTCCCAGTAGCTCTCGGTGACGGTGCCGTCGTCGGCGACCTTGTAGCCGACGCCCATGCGGTAGCGCTGGCGGTGCACGGCGCGCGCCATGGCGATGGTCTGCTCCACGTAGGGCTCCCAGGACAGCGTGCCGTCCAGGATGACGTCGCGCCCCTCGTTCAGCGCCGTCACCAGCAGCGACGACGCCGCGTCCGTCGACGACTGGTGGACCTGTGTACGTCGGCAGGCAGGAACAAACAGCCCAGCCCAGCCCAGTGAGTCAGGCAGCAATCAGCAGCGTGGCCAGGGCCACAAGAGTGCATAGATGAGACAGACAGAATGGGCTATCTGAATCAGCCCATCTGTGGCCCAAATAGTCAAAAACGCACAAATTGCATTGCATTTCATGGCACAGTTTCGGAATAATTCGAATTCTCCCTCCGTCCACTCAAAAAAAAAAAAAAACTTTAGTCCCTCCGCCCCTTTTAACTGTTCTACCTTTTCGGGAAATTAAGCATTAAGTTTATATAAAAATATATTAATATTTATGATATATAATTAATATTATTAGGTAGATCGTTGAATTTATTTTTATAATAAATTTATTTAGAGATATAAACGTTACTAATGTTTTTTATAAATTTAGTTAAACGTAAGAAAATTTAATCAACATGGAAACTATAGCGATAAATATTCAGGGACGTACGAAGTAATTTGCAAAGCGTTTTGTATGTACGTCAGCCAATAAATAAATGCGGCCCCCTATTTCAACGGCTAGCTGGCTCCCCTCCCCTGCCTGCCACGTTTTCCACGCATATTCCTAGTACTCCTGCTCTGCAACCGGCATGCATGCTGTCTACCCATGCTGCCATGCACAAGGTGACAGGACTACACATGGACCCATCTGTCAATTGCTGCCATCTCAGGCCTCGTTTAAGGGGGTGTTGGGTTTAGTGGACTAAATTTTAGTTCATATCACATCGAACGTTTTGATATTATTTAGAAGAACTAAATGTGAGTTAATTATAAAACTAATTACATAAATGGAGACTAATTTACGAGACGAATTTATTAAGCCTAATTAATTCGTCATTAGCACATATTTACTTCAGCACCACATTGTCAAATCATGGGCTAATTAGGCTTAAAAAATTCGTCTCGCAAATTAGCCACAATCTGTACAATTAGTTATTTTTTTTTTGTCTATATTTAATACTTCATGCATGTGTCCAAACATTCGATGGGACAGGGACTAAAATTTTCCTGTAGGAAAAACACCCCCTAAATCTATAGAGTAAAGTTTGAGGTGTCATATCGAATGTGACATAAATGTTATATGCGTATTTAAATACTAATAAAAAAATAAATTATAGAGTCCGTCACAAATCCACGAGACGGATTTATTAAGTCTAATTAATCCATCATTAATACATATGTTACCGTAGCACTATATTATTAAATTATGGATTAATTAGGTTTAAAAAATTTATCTCGCAAATTAGTTACCAACTATATAATTAATTATTTTTTAGTCTATATTTAATACATCATGAATGTGTCAAATATTTGATAGGACATGGAGTAAATTTTAGAGGACGTTCGATCTACTGGTCTGTATAGCCAGCTAGCAGTGTCGGTCGGCAAGCAGCCAGCTGGAACGGTACGAATAGGGCCGATGTTATTAATCAGCCTGTTCGACTAGGACGAAACAATCGTATATAATCGTAAATTATTATTATGGATTGATTTAATATGAGAGATAAATATTATTTTAACTGAAACGATCGTATATAATCATGAACTATTATTGTTGGCTAATTTAATATAAGAGATAAATATTATTCTAACCGAAAATTTAGGATCGTTTACACCCAGCGAACAGGCCGATTGCTACGGCTTACCCATGTGCGATGCCGAACCCATACGCTCCAGCGCACGCCCGTTTGGCCGTTTGGTCGCTTATCGTTTTCTTACTAACGAGTAGTTATTAGGTCCCGTTGGCGTGCCCTCGTCCCAGAGTTCTCTAAACATCTTTCTAGTCCTTATTTTTTAGGTCCCGTTGGCGTGCCTGCGACCGGAGCGGCCACGCCGTCGACGCCTACTGCGTTCGCCGCCCCCGATGCGTTCTCCGATTTTTAGATGACATTTATTAAAAACTTTTGAAGATGGACTATTTTTTTCCCTCCTGATATCTTTTTAGGAGTTACCAAACTATAAGTTTTTAGGAGAAAAAATTAGGGAACTCTTGGAGATGCTCTTAAACCTAGTTTGATCTACTTCTTTTTTCATCTAGAACAATATTTTTCTCACATAAATTCATCTAGATTCATCCAGATTTCTCCAAATTCCTCTAAAATTCTTCCGAGCGAATGAGGCCTTAGTGTGGTACTACAGTTTGCGTTCTCATCACGCAGCTCAGCATGTGGATGACCGGCCTCTAAGTAGTTAGGTAATTAACTGCAATCTGCATCTGCTGATCTGCATGTACTATACTAATATGCGTAGCGGACGAGTAGGACACCAACCGATCCAAAGTCTTCAACCCCATCTACGGCCTGTTCTGGAGGCCGTATCGTATCGTGGATTATTTACTGCTGGTTGATTTGGTGGGAGAGAAAAATACTGTTCTTGACTAGAAATTTACGATCGTTTACGAGCAAGCGAACAGGCTGATCTAACAAACACGACATCCCTGTTCACACTTCAGCTGCACTTTTCAACGGAAAAAAACCTCTCACAACAACAAATCAGCATAAGCATCGACTTATCAGCGAAGGAAACTGACGATGCACGTAGTACTAGTACGCAGCAGCGCTAGCTGACGGCGACGGCGACTGAATAATGCATGCAGTGCAGTAGTGCAGTTACATACCAGCTCTGCCGTCTGGAGCATGTCGTTGTGGTGTCCCATGGAGCTGATGGCGCGGTAGATGACGTCCGTCTCCTTGAAGGCGTCGGCCTCCACCACCACGGCGTTGCCCTCCGCGTTGGCCCACAACGCCTCCTGCTTGATCTCCTTGAGCACCGTGCTCTTCCCCGCGCCCATCCCGCCGCCCATCAGCAGCAGCACCGGGCTGCGCTCCGAGTGCGCCACGGGGGCCATCACGTCCGTGCACTGCGACGACTGCGCCTCGCCGCCGACGCCGATCGCCTTCATCTCCTCCACCAGCGTCGAGAACACCCGCGTCACCTTCAGGTCACGCGTCACGCGATCGAAGCGCTGCTTCCTGTTGTGCACAAGTACATACATGTTATTAATTGTGTATATATACAGTATGTCCATACTGAATTTCAGGTCCAACAACCGAAAGTCACATCCCTTAACAAAATGGGCCAAGAAGATAAGATTACATATAGTAACAAATATCAATATCAATATCAATATATATATATGGAAAAAAAACCCTTGAACTGATGATGGCATTTGCATTGACCCACACTCTGCAGCGAGTAGTGAGGCAAATGATGATGGCGCCACCTAATTCATCCATCAGTTGCATCTACCCAATATTTTTAGCCACTATATATTTTTTGAATTTCATTACCCACTATATATTACTATATGTATCGAAGTTTACACCTTAGACTTTACTAGTATCTGTCATCTGGCCAGGGACACGCAGGCGGAGAATGACCAGTGCTGAGTGATGATCGATGAAAATCCATCTGGGACCAGGCCAGATACTAAACATCTGTACAAGTTAGTTCAGTGAACCGACCACATGATGATGTCTCAAGTTGGGTGATGGTCCTGGCGCCCTGGCCTACTCCATCACACCATGACCATGATCATGCAGGCAGCAGCCCGATGGTTCCAATTATCACTAATTCACTCTGATGCTGAAATTTGGCTTATATTGAAATGTTACGAGAGAAAAACAATATTCCATAGCTATAAAATAGTTCTAAATAAACTCAAACAAATAGGGCCATTATCTCATCTCAAAACTCCTTTTTGACTAAGTCACCGTCTCATAGTCAAAGGTAGTACCAGTAGTAAATGATTAACTGAATTCCGTATTCCGCCTTTTTTTCCTAAAACGGGGGGGGGGGGGGGGGGGGGGGGGGCCGTAGAGTAACTCCTAGTAGACTAGAAAGAAGTGTCCGCACATGTACGCTTCATTGCGTGTCTCTAAATAATGGCGATTTTGTTGCCTAATATTATTGATTTTGGTTTATTACAAGTACAAATACTCCACAGAGTTGGACACAACATAACTAATAATACATTTTTTGAGCAATTAGTTATAAAGACTAGCTACTTTTCGTTTGCAATTGTGCTTCTAAAGTATGGTTACTAATAAGTACAGATATGGACGTGGCGAAGAGTGGAAAAGGTGGCATATTTGAGTCAGGGTATATTTTGAGTGTAAGCTATATTTTAGTATATCAATAATAAGTAGAATTTATCTTGTTCTATATAAACAGTCTTTCATGCATGCGAGGGAATCTTTTCAAAGAAAATACTATCAATATATAAACAGGTTGGAATTAGGCAATATAATTAGACTTATATATATATTGTAATAAAAATTGTTGTTTTTTCTATTGTATAGCTGTGTTCTATTAGAAAATATAGATAAAAGAGAAATAAACAAAAATATAGGAACGGAGCTGCATTCATGATAGTTTTACCTTGTTGCTTCCAAGACCATGTTCCTCCACTTCTTTTTGGTGCCGCTGTCCGCGGTCAACGCCTGCATGCATTAGTGATGTTCAGTTGACAAGACTAGCTAGACCGTTATTTTATATATAAGTAGACACTTTGACGTACAACTTAATATACTTGTGTACACAAATTATTGCAACGCCCCTTTCATCATTTGTAGAGGAGAAAAAAAATAGCATGCCTTCAAATGAGAAAACCTATATATCTGTCAAGTGTCTTGTCCCCTTGTAAGTGTAGCACTGCGGCGAGATTAGATTCCGATTCCGCGCGTTGCTTGTCCTCACACATTTCTTTTTCTATAAAGCTTCTTTTGAAAGGACTTTTGAACTTTCATTGTCATTGGAATTAGGCAATATGACATGGACACGTGTAAGCTAAAACTATCATATATTGATATATATGAAGGTGTATTCATGGAAAACTATCATATATATACCTAGCTACTCTAAAATGTTTTGTTTTTCTTCTTTATATATCAACTTTGTAGAGTTGCAATAGGCTGGGTAGGGTAGCTATATATATGTATAGAGTAAAATATATGGACAGTCCATTAGCTTATGAGGCTGTGTCGATTTGATCTATCAAGTTTGAAAGTGTATTTTTGGGTTCAAAATCTTTATCAGTAGTGCATAAAGAGTCTATACCGATTCGTTTTATGTTTTTTTTCCTACGTGGACATGCCACCGTGGCGTTTTTTTTATTTTTAACATTTTAAAACTAACACCGTTTGTTTATTATTTTTTAATCTAACACTTTTGGTCACGTCTATTTACATGGCGCGGCGAAATCACGTTGCCACGTCATGCAGGGCGCGGCAGGAGCAACGACCAGGGCCGCGTGGCCGGGGCTGCCGTGCCAAAAATCGGGATGCGGCACTGACGCGTCGCGGCGCGACAAGCCGCTGTTCATTTTCAAAAAGAAGTGCCGCTGTTCGTTTTTCAGTTTTTCACCCAAACCGCATGGACATGAACACATGGCTAGAGGTAGCGCCGGGGCACTGGCGCGTTGGACTTAGGCCCCGTTTAGTTGAAGCCAAAAACCAAAATTTTTTGCATAGTAACCGTCATATCAAATCTTGCGGTACATGCATGGAATACTAAATATAGACAAAAAAAAAACTAATTGCACAGTTAGCCGAGAAATCGTGAGACGAATCTTTTAAGCCTAATTAGTCCATAATTAAATAATTTTTGCTAAATAAAAACGAAAGTGCTACAGTAGCTAAAAGCCAAAAATTTTTAGAACTAAACGGGCCTTAAAAGGACCAGACGGGACGGACTGCAGCAAAGCTGGCCTGCGGGTCACGTGGGTGGACACCGTCAGTCCGCCGGGACAGACAGTGTGGGTGGCCGGCCCCTGGCACTTGACATTACTGAAACATCAACCGGACAAGTCAGGGGAGCTGTTGAGCTTGTCAGTGTATATCACTGTAACACCAAGGATATACATGGCCTTCCACTTCCAACTTCCAAGCAATACTGGCCTCAACAACTCTGAGGATTACCACACAAGGTTCAGGTTGGAACAGGAATACTGGCCTTCACTTCACCGTCTATCCATGTCTACTAGTACATTGCATCAAGGGTTTAAATGCTCGTATCAAGAGAACTGTCGAAAGCCTCGGCTGATCTATAAGTCATTTGTGTTAATTTCTACGACTGATTTATTAAAAAAAAAATATTGTACCCCTGTACCATAGCTGATAAGTTAGCTTATGTAATGGCAACTGAATAGAGCCGTTATAAGCTGACTTAGGGGGTGTTTGCATCTAATGACTAACATCTTGTTCGTTTGTTGGTTTTAGTCAAGGCTTATCAGTCAACCAACAGTATTTTTCTCTCACAACAAACCAACACCAGCCGGACTTATCAGCCCAGAAACCAACCAACGAACATGCTGTAAAATTTAGGAGGTGAGAGTGTCGCATGGGGTGTTCGAATACTAATAAAAAAACAAATTACATAATCTGTCAGTAATCCACGAAACGAATTTATTAAGCCTAATTAATCCGTCATTAGCATATGTTACTATAGCGCCGTATCGTCAAATCATAGACTAATTAGGCTTAAAAGATTCATCTGGTAAATTAGTCACAAACTATGTAATTAATTTTATAATTAATCTATATTTAATACTCTATACATGTATAAACATCCCACGGAAGTTCAGGAGGAGCAACAGACACCCCCTTATACATCGGATGCGCTGTCATGTCGTACGTGTGCTATGCTAGTTAAATAAGTGCTAATGCCTTCCAATCATCCGGCCGGTATGTTTTCCCCCCCTGTTTGCTGGTCTGTCATTCTGCATTATTCGAGGTGATTCATGGAGTTGGTAGCACCAGCGATCACAGCAGCAGTGTGCTATCCTGCATCGCTGCTTCGTGGTGTTATCTTTTTCTGCTCTGCCAAGCAACTGGCTTGTCCAGTTGATGTTTCAGTAATGTCAAGTGCCAGCGGCCGGCCAGCCACACTGTCTGTCCGGGCGGACTGACGGTGTCCACGCAGGTGACCCGCAGGCCAGCTTTGCTGCAGTCCGTCCTGTCTTGTCCCAAGTCCAACCCGTCAGTCCCCCGGCCCTACCTCTAGCCATATGTTCATGTCCATGCGGCTTGGGTGAAAAACTGAAAAATGAACAGCAGCACTTCTTTTTTAAAATGAACAGCGGCTTGCCACGCTAAGATACGGTGCCGTAGTCCCGGCAGCGGCCCACTCCTACCACGCCCCCCATGTACGACGCGGCAATATGATTTCACCGTGCTATGCGAATAGGCGCGACTAAAAGTGTTAAATTTAAAAATAAAAAACAAGTAGTGTCAGTTTTAAAAAGAATTAAAAAAATGTTTAAAAAAAATCACCATGGCAGCTGAAGTGGCCTTCCTAAAGCGTCCATACCTATTCGTTTTATGTTTTTTTTTCTATGTGGACAGGCCACCGTGGGAGCTGAAGTGGCCTTCATAAGGAGTTCATACCTGTTCATTTTATGTTTTTTTTGTGTCTATGTGGACAGGCCACCGTGGCAGCTGAAGTGGCCTTCAGCGCTGTGCAGCGCACGTGACGGTATTGGGACGCGTGCATTTGGTTCCTTCCACCGTAATACAAATGTAAATGGAATTAGTTCAAATCTATCTCCCACCTGTAACCTTTGTAGCTTTGTTTCATTTACGTTTGCGTTACCACAGATACGACAGAAAAAAAGTCGATGGTTTGGAGTGACGAGGAGGTACGCACCGAGCTGATGAGATAGGTAGCATGGTCCCAGTGGAATGCAAAATACCCGAGGATGCATCTGTCCAGCTCCTCTATGAGCTTGACGTAAAGGCACTCGGCGTCCTTGGCGTTGGCGAAAAACCCGTAAATGTCCTCCATGCACGTCTTGGTGTTGTTGAGGTAGTTGTTTGCCAGCTTGCACAGCTGTGGGCACTCGTTCACGTCCTGGAAACCCAGCTGCCTAGCTGCATCCATACATGCATGCGTCAAGGTAGATACAGTAACATTAATTAGCAGCAGTAGATTGCGGTGTACTCCCTCCATTCTAAATTATAAGATGATTTGTTTTTAGATACATTGGTTCTACTATGTATTTAGACACCCGGTTCGCTTGAACTTATCAGCCATGTACCATGTTTTTCTCTCCCAACAAATCAGCGAACAATATTTTTCACCATGACTTTTCAGCGAAGCAAAGAGGGCCGACAATGTATATCAGAATGCATAAAGCTGAAACATCTTAGGATTTGAAAAGTAGGCAGTATTACTGTATATACACAGCTAGGATGGTATGGATGACTGTGCAGGGATATATCAGACATGCATCACAGCAGTCACAGTCTCATATCCCATACAGGATATATGTGCTGATGTGTGCATGCATGTGCATCAGTTGTGTATGGGTTGATCTCGACAACGGGGGGCCCATCAGCAGCACGCTAAGCCAACAGCCCATGTTGCGCTCGTCGTCTCTTGTGCTGATAATCATGTATTTCTCCACTAATCTTCCACGATGACACGCTAGCCATGCCGATAGCGACGTGACCATTTCTCATAAATTAAGGCTGTTGTTTTTGGACGTCACCAATATATGCTAAGGCCGTACGTATATCAACTCGATGTACTGATCTTAGCCTTAGGATGAAATAAAATCTTCCTTTTCTAAAAAAAAAACAACATATGCCAAGAGAAGATACATAAAGTTTCATATAATAGGTATTGTCAATTGGAAACTTCGATGCTATATATTGCTAAATATGTATATATAGTATAATTCTTACCTATGACCACCAAAAAAAAACTTAATTGGATTCTGAAAATTTAACAGTAGTTTGACTGTTATCGTTTTGCAGCAGGTTAAAATGTTAAATGCATGCTTACATAAGCACTTACAGTAAATTGAAGATATTTTTATTTTCCAAAACTAAAATAAAGAATTGCAGCACGTAACTCTCTTTGATCGGACTACGAGGGCGATCGGAAGACAACAACAAGAAGAAGATGAATAAAAATATGTTTAATGCTTTTCTTTTTTTGTGGTGGAGCGCAAGTCTGTCCGATCCATAATTTTTTTAGAGAAGAGATAGACAGGAGATGTTCTTGTTCAACCACGAACTGACCGCTCGCGCCGGCTACTTTGTCGAATGGCCGGACTACTGGACCTTGACTTTGGATTGTTCTTGTTCAACCACGAACTGACCGCTCGCGCTGCTAAACGTACGACTGGGATAAGTGGGTGTTTGGATCCAGCTTTAGGAGTGGTGTCGAAAAGATGTGGTAGGGAATGTTCGAATACTAATTAAAAAAATAAATTACATAATTCGTCAGTGCTCTACTAACCGAATTTTTTAAGCCGAATTTTTTAAGCCTAATTAATCCACTATTAGCATATGTTTATTGTAACAAAACATTGTCAAATCGTAGACTAATTAGGCTTAAAAAATTCGTCTCGCAAACTAATCGTAAACTATATAATTAATTTCATAATTAATCTATATTTAATACTTCATGCATAACAGCGAGGGGAACCATACACCGCCTAAGGCAGCGACTGAATCTCCGACGAGGCAACGGAGAAGGCAAGAAAGAGAGGAGGAGGCTGATGACTGACCCACGTAGTGCGAGAACTTCTCGAGGTACTCCAGGCGGCCGGACTCGGCCACCCGCAGCCGGGGCATTTCGGCCATGGCCGGCGCCTGCAGCTGCTTCCTCCTGTCTCCCCTCAGCCGGCGCCGCGCCAGGGCAGCGGCGGCTGCGACGGCGCCGGCCGTCGACAGCGCGGCGACGTGGAGCAGCAGCACCTTGGCGAAGCCACCACCATCTGCACGTACAGGCCCATCCATAAGAGGAGAGCAAGTAAGAAACAAGGCGTCGTCAGACAAAAGGCAGCCGCTTTGGGACTGGCCGGGATGGGAATATGGGAGCAGCGCAAGTCATCCGAAGAACAAATGCTCGACATGACTAGTAGATATTGCACGGCCGCCCGCTCAGCTCTTACCTTTGGCCATGGCGGATGATGCTCTGCTCCCGAGCGGGGGGATCGGAATCAGACGGGGGATGGGTGGAACCAAATCCTCCGGGTCGCGGTCCCGGAGGCGCGCGGAGGGGGAGCACAATTAGATGCCGGTTGTGCTGTGTCTGTGGCTGTGGCTGTGGCCAGTTGGTGTGGACTGATGGGTGATGGCGCCTCCCTCCCTGGCTCGCGAGCGCACGACAGGGACGGCACGAGCACCCAGTACTTATACCCGATAAACCCACACATACCAGCAGACGCCGCCTCTGCCCGTAAAGGGCACAATAGCTATCAGAGGAAGGTGAATAAACCCATTTCTATTTTTTCTTGAAGATTCCGTAGTCACAGTCACACCTAGTAACCTTGGGATAAGACTATGATGTCGCGAAAGCCAAACGAGCACACGAACACGGCAAACATAGGGTGTGTTTGATCTTGAACTAAAGTGCAGTCCGAGTCACATCGGATGTTTGGAGGTCGATTAGAAAGACTAAACATATGGACCCAAGCAAAGACTTATGCTGCCATATCGGCACAACCTGATCTAGAATGATATGAAGCATGAGAGGGTCATGTTGTGCTGCTCTTTGCGTTTGGTTTTATAAAAAGGGGCTCCACAATTGCGATTAGCATATTGCTTAAGGTCAAGTAAATCATACTTGTTCGTAACCCATATGTCTCTACACCTACAATTGTGCAAAAAGGTGACTGAAGATCAATGCGAAAGTGGTATTTACTCGTGACAAAAACTACAGATATTAATAACTTCTAAACTATCTAGTTTGGTGGTTTCCTAAACCGCCTAGGCCAGTTTTGGACTTTCTCATATTGCAAATCGAACTTCACTATTGTGTTCCTCTTATCAAGACAATTAAAATGTATATATATATATATATATATATATATATATATATATATATATAAAGCTAAATTTAGAGTCTGGATGAGAAAAATATACCTTCGAAAAGATACACCCAGTGCCGGCTATCTTGGTTTTGAAAGCTCAGACCAAGTTAGAATTTTATTTTAGACGGATGCTGTAGGAATTTCGACGTCCACCCACCTAATAGGCTACCACCGATTGAGGTCATCCAATCTTTCAATACAAATATATCTTCTTGTCTTCTTCTACCTTACTTTTTTTACCTCATCTATTGTTCTTCTCTTGTCTCCATGGCGTGAAAAGGGCACCCTACCTGGCCTAATGATCATAGGGCACACTATAGGTGCGCCTCCTTGACAAGTCGCTCTCAAAAGGCGTTTCTAGGTTTTTGTGGTGAATGTGCCGAAACTGGTTATACCGTTTTTTCTAGCATCCCTGCAAATTGACTCTAGAGCAACCCAACCAATCCTGGTGCGATCTATGTGTGCTAGCCATTTGGGTGCGAGACCAGATTTGCGTCAACAATCACTTTTATTGGCCTGATAATTTGTTCTTAGCTATTACTCCTAGTTGCTATTAGCTAGGATGTTTCGATCCAATGGTACTAACTTTACCGACTACAATTAATACTAATGGATCCAATTCGCCTCTATTTTTTTACACGTCTCCTATAGTTGAGACGCCTGAACAGTTTTATCCTTATACTTTCATAGAATTTTTTTTTAATTTATTTATTGTGATTTGTGGTAATAGATTTTGACCGTTGGATGGAGATCTGATGGTTGTTAGCTGTCGCCTGAACGGATGCTATATTTCAGGCACCTGAAATATAGCTTATCCTATTTTTTTTTAACCTTGAACATATCTTCATTGTAAAAAGCATCTAGTAGCGAATAAGATGTCAATCCTTGTTAATTGATCCACGTGCATCAGTGTATCTTTCCGCAAGAAAACTGACACTTTGTATCTAGCAAAGTGTTTTTCGGAGTAAAAACAACGTGAGTAATTATCAATCGTACTTATGAAGTTGAAACCACGCCAAACACAGGGATCATTGAGGTAGTAGTTGTTTATGCAGTGGAAATATTGAACGGCATCCGCGCGGTTGACTTGTAACGCAATTATCGATTGAATTGTTTGATTAGAGACGAGTGTGAGAAATGTGATGTGTTGACCGGCCGGATCATCCGAAGTTCATGATTGGTTGTTCAGGTCGTACGTTGATCAGTTAGTTTTGACGGCCGGCTGGTAATTGTTTAATTTAATTAATAATTTATCTGTGGCTATTTTATTATTATTGGCAACTTTATCAACCGTGTTCTGATCAACCAAGAGAATAATAGGTTTAATTTAATAATTTGTCTGTGGTTATTTTATTATTATAAGCAACTTTAACAAGTGTGATGATCAACCAAGAGAATGATAGGCTGTTAACGTCACTGTCTCAACGACCATTTTTGGCGCCATATATATTGGGGGTGTGGGGAATTAGAGATTCTGACGCCCATATAGTACCCTTTTACTACGTCTTTTAATTAATTGTGCTATATATCTCAAAGATAATCAGAGAAGAATGAACAATTCAATTAGTTAATATATATCTAACACCTCTCTCCGGAGCTCTAGATGCAGAGTTTCGTTTGAGAAATGAACCCATTAGATAGGGTGATGCATCATGAGTCTATTACTTAAGTTTAGTGGAATGACCTTATTCTTTATACTAATATTAGCTTACAAGAAACAAAGTGATGATGGATAACTCATTCTTCTATTCCACAAACCAAACAAAAAAAAACTAAAAATTGATACGATGATGAACTACCTCATTCCACAAATCAAACACCCTATATATAGTGAAAACAGTTATTTTTTATTAGACTATAATACTCTATACATATATATTGGAGCTGGGATTAGAACTCAATCAATCTACCTAGCGCGCTAACTACAGTACCGTATTTATTTAACTGCATAAATCGACTGATGAGGCAATTTCACCTAACCCCAACATTTAGCACGCAGCAAACATGGAGGTTAGAAACCCAAACATTAATTATTGGCGCCCTCTCTCTGGCTAACAATAGTTTCACGCTTGCGCATGTAGTGCAGTTGCAACCGGCAACTAACTGTACATGAGAATGAGATGAACCCAGCTGATTATTACCTTCTCTCCTCTGATTTGTTTTCAGTAGCGTTGATTCCGCCTCATCGATAGGTCAACCCATCGTTCCTGATTTGTTTTGCAGGACTTAGACGACGACGACCTTTCTCCTTGTCACGCAACCGATCGACCACCGAACCAACTTGATGTGGTTTAATTAATTATTAATTTATGCATTGTTTAGACTGTTTAGTTTTTTATGACGAACTGATCGAAGACCTTTCTAGCTCCTAGCTAGGTAGGCACACGCAACGACCAAGAACGATCGATCGACTCGTAGTTGTAGGAAGCAGCTGCTGGTAGCAGGTAGAAGGATCGGAGCGAGAGGGCTCGAGGTGAGGCTGATCGCGTCGTGCATGATGGCCACGGCGTCGCAGTCCGAGGACGCGTAGCCGTCGAGGCCCCAGGCGCCTCGGAACGTCTTGGTGAGCAGGTCGGAGCTGGCGCAGGCGGGCACGCCGTTGATCCCCGTGTAGGCGCACATGACGCAGCTGGGCTTGCCGTCGACGACGCAGCTCTGGAACGGCGGGTTGAACGTGTCGGCCAGGTCCTGCAGCGTCACCCGGGCGTCGAAGTCGTAGCACGCCACGCCGTTCCAGTCCTCGAGGTCGTAGGGCGTGGCCGTGCTTGCAGCACGCCGAGGCCTGCAGCGGCGCCGGAGCGCCGGCGGGGGTGCTGCCCTGGATGCCCCTGACGAAGGCGACGCCGTACTTGCTGGCCACGGCCGGGTCCTCGCCCGGGGTCTCCTGCCCGCGGGTCCCGGAAGATGTTCACGTTGGGTGACCAGATGGTGAGCCCCTCCGCCTGCCCCAGGTTGTATAGCGCCCGGGCCTCCCGCCCGATGGCCTGCACGAAACCAATTTTCACGTTACCATGGCAGGACGCAGCAAATCTCTCTAGCGATTAGATTAGCGAACGAACAAACAAATGCTGCCAACTTGGCTAATGATCATTCCATGAAGAATAGTAGGACTGTAAGACATGCTTCAGTTGCACGCTCAACAAGTTGGTGATTGCCACTTTGGCAATTGTTAAAGTGGGTAACCGAAAGGTGTGAGTTGTACTGCTGTTCCCTCATTTATGTACGCGTGCGTCGATCATGGAGGGTGCGGGTGCAAAGCAACGTGACAAAGACAGGCACATGCATCTGCATGCGGCCCTGAATGAAAAACAGTACTGTCTCATGGTTCGAACGCACTAACGACATTTCTCTATCGTCTTTAGGTCTTTGACAACAGCATGTTCGTTTCAGCTGAATTGCTCGTATCTAATTTATAATTCATAGCTTAAATATTATTTTTTTCTCACACCAAATCAGCCAGCAGTACTTTCAGCCATAGTTTATAAGCCAATTCAGCCGAAACAAACATGCTGCGGCTGAGAGGCGATGAGCAGAACACGCGCCTGCTTAACTCACTCTGAATAAAGAATGGCGCGTCCTAGCTGGACGGCCCATCATCCAACATCCGTTTCTATCGTATCATGGTCGGGCCATCATCATCATATAAGTATTTTGACTAAATTTATAGAAAATACGTGCAATATTTTTATCTCCAAATAAGTTTATTATGAAAAAACATTCAACGATCTATCTAATGATACTAATTATGTATTATAAATATTAATATTCTTTTATATATAATTGGTCTTCAAAAAAATTGTCTTCTTAAAAAACGAGAATAACTTTTATTTTGGATCAGAGCGAGTACATACCAAGCTACGATGACATATCGTGTGTGTGTATATATATATATATATATATATCCCCCGCACGCCAGGCACGATTAATGTAATGCTCGTCGCTGCTGTAGTGTGTGCATTTGGTTATTCAACTTGACAATTAAGAGAGCTATATGAATTGTTTGTTTGGCTGTTACCAAGGCTGTGTCTGTTCTGTGGACCTAATAATAATTCGGTGGTTCGAGCTTGGAGAGGACGACAGATTCATAGAGGGCGTGTCGCGTCGTCGTACCGGCAGGCAAGTAAGGTACCATCCATAATCGCTATGGAATGGAGGGAGTATGTTGAGCCTGCCAGGTGCCAGCTCCGGGTCTATTCGTCCGATTTATTAGCTAGATCCTACAGTATTTTTCTTTCACAAGAAAATAGCTTTAGCTGGTTTATCAGCCGGCTTTAATACCAGCTGAATAGTCTTCTCCTGGTTAGCATTATAAAATTTGATAATTACCTACCAGTAGGAGGAATTAGGGAAAAAATTAAAGATGGTTTTATCTGTATGATATTATAAAAGTTGGTAATTACCTATAAGTCATTAAAAAGATCGAGCAATCACAGGTGTCACTAGTCTAGATTTTTTTTATTCTCTACGTTATTCCGTCCACCTTCTGTTCAGTTTTCATCGTTCACTATCTCTACATGTGGGCCGTTAGTGAAGATGTCCAAAATCCTCCCCTTTTCTCCCGTGCCTTATCCTCTCTTTCTCTTCTCCTTCACATGATACTGTGACGTCCTCTGCTCGAAAGTTTGGGGTGTGTTTAGTTCCCAAAATAAAAAATTTTGGATGTCACATCGGATATTTTGGAATGTCAGAAGAGGTTTTCGGATACTAATAAAAAAAACTAATTACATAGTTCGTCTAGAAACTGCGAGACAAATTTATTAAGCCTAATTAATTCATCATTAGCGCATGTTAGTTACTGTATCACTTATGGCTAATCATGGACTAATTAGTCTTAAAACATTCGTCTCACGATTTCTAACAAAACTGTATAATTAGTTTTTTTTCGTCTATATTTAATGCTCCATATATGTACCGTAAGATTCGATGATGGACTTGCGGTCGGGCTGCTTCTGCTCGCCGTCCAGCGACGCCGACGCCGCAGCGGCAGCTCAGCCCGCCACCACGCCGTAGTCGGCCGCGGCGGAGCCGGGGTGCGCGGTCACGCAGCTCGACAGCGACCCGGAGCTCATGGACAGGGCCAGCGCGTGGTGGTGCAGGTGCGGGTGGTGCCCCGCGGCGGCGGCGGACTGCACGCCGCTCTCAGCGCGCGCCGCCAGCCCGCCACCCAGCTCGCTATCGCCGTCGCGGCGGCCGTGGCCTCGTCGTCCGCCACCAGGGACGCGGCCTAGGGGCCGCCGTACAGGTCGGCGCACGGCTGCAGGAACCCGTGGTGGTGCCCCAAACCACCGCCGCCGTTGCCGTAGTAGAAGCTGGAGGAGGCCACGGGGTTGTCCAGGCTCAGCGCCATGGCCAGCGACTGCGCCGCCGCGCCCAGGAAATCCTCGAGTTTGGGCCCTGAATGAATAATGACGCCGAAGCCAAGAAATATATCAAACCAAAAGATTCCAAGAACGAAACGGATCGATGCCGCCGGCCATCAGCTCATCTGCCTAGATTGTTTTGCATTTGTTCACACGTACTGTACTGTGCATACCGTGGTGATCTTGCTGATCGCTCCTCTGGAGCGCCTCCATGATGCAGAGAGAGCCGTCGGACTTGAGCGGCATGGACGCCAGCTGCGGCGTGTAGTACGACGACGCCAGCTGCCATCGTTAGCTCGCGCCGCCGCCGCGACGAGCAGCATGGACGCCGGCGCGGTGCGCGGGGAGGTCGTGCGCGCCGCGACGGCTGCCAGTGCCACGGCGAGCCCCGGATGTACTCCCACCACCGCGGCCAACATCGACAGCGGCGCCTCCGCGCTCGCCGCTTGCTCCAGAAGCCGCAGCCGCGAGAGGTCCCTGGCGAGCAGGTGTAGCAGCTCGAGCCATTGCGTGCAGCGGCCAGCAGGTGCAGCAGTGGCCCCGGGGCAGGAGCAGAGCACGGCAAAGCCAGGCCACCGCGGAGCGCGCGCCACGCCAGCGCCTCCGCGAAGGCGGCGGCAACGCGCGGCCATTTTCCTTTAGAAAAATAAATTTAGAAATACACCTATACTGCCAATGAACCTCCCCCGTTCATCTCTAGATCTGTGGCCAAGATTAAAAAATCACATACACTTGTACCAGTAAATACGAGGGTAATTTAGTCTTTTTTCAGTATAGCTTGACACCGTTAGAAACAAAAGTGGATGGAATGGCTTGGAGGACGAAAAAGTTCACACCAATGGCATCTGTGACCGCTCGAACTTTTCAGTGACCTGTAGACAATTGTAAACTTTTTTAATGTGTAGCATCTAGTTTTAAGAACAAAACCAGATACACACCATATATGAGCCTAGAAAGTCAAATCTCACATATAGCTACAAATAAAGGTAATATCAATAGACAATGCTTAAATACATAGCATATTAGTATAAAGAATATAACCTCAGAGTATAGACAGCGGAAAGACAACTCCGATCTTCAGGCGAAGACTCCAAATCTACAGGGACAACTGACTGGTTGATCACAAGCCTAACTCCTCCAGACTAGCAATCTAGTACCCATCCGAGATTTTCATCCAAATAATTAAAAATAAAGCAAGCGTAAGTACATGTCGTACTCAACAAATATAACATAGGGGTCATGAGGCTCAAAAGGCTGACACTGGTTTAACTACGATTAGCTTTTAATGAGTCATGATTTTAGCAATTGAGTAGCAACAAATTTATCATAAACCCATAAACACATGATCAGGTAAACATGAGTAATGAATAGCATAAACAGTAATCATTAATGAGCATATTCATCATTAGTATCATCCGTGTTCAACATCTATTCCATAAGGGTTCCAAGGCTGCTCGTGACCGTGAGCACGACTGATATACTAGTTTTACACTCTGCAGAGGTTGTACACTTTCACTGTGAGTCGTGATTTATCCTTTCGCCCGAGGCGGTCAATCTCTTGACCCACTACCAAGTAAGGTCGACAGGGTTCACTATGAAGCCTTTCAAAGGTTCGTCTAATAAGTTAGGACCATTAGATTCACTCAGCAAACAGATATAGGAACCCCCTGTCGAATGGCATAATTCCATCACGGCTATACACATAAGAGTAGAGACTGTCATATACCCAATTCAGCAAGTCATTCTTACGTCAATAAAGGTAACCACTAACAAGCTAGAAAAGGTCCTCATACTAAGCTAAAGCCAGAGCCATGTAGCCCCCATAGCTGTACTGTAAGTCCCGGATGATCACTTATAGATAAGTCCTTAGGGAGAGGAATCTAGAGCACCATAAAATAGCCCAATACTCTAGCCTCCTTGTTCCATGTTGCTAAAAAGCATCTTTTAATGTTTATTGCATATACCATTAGTCAAGTTACAAGATTATGGTTGTAGTTGAGCACTAGCATCATACTACCCAATGCAATAACCCAAAGGTATTAAGGAACAAGGTATAAGGTACTAGAAAATTTAAGGTAGACACATGCAGTATGAATTAAATGATTAAAGGTATATAGGACAACAAGAAAGATCCCATGCTATACTTGCTTTAAAACACCGATTCTTCGGTAAGCTTTAATCTTCAATGTTCTTCTTCTTTTTCTTCTTGATCACCACGTATATCTCATCGACTGGACTTAATCATAAAGCACCACACAAGCATCCATACAATCATACATGAAGCAAACAATAGATCTAAATTAGAACAGTACACCAAACATAAAATCAAGATGAAAAGTTTATAAAATAAATCTATGTCTCGCTACGAACACACAGACGCGAAAAGCACGCTAATCGGAGCTACGGTTGAAAAGATACAACTACCGGAAGATCTACTCATAAAACTATTAGCTTCATGTGTTTTAATTATATAAAAACATATATAAGATATTTTATAGAGATTATAATTTAAGTTAGATTTAGATTTAATTTATAAAACTAAAGTGAAACAAATCATATTCTATTTATAAAATCCAGTTGCATAATTGTTATTTAAGATATGATTCAAACCATGAAATTCTAGTATTAGTGACATGAAAAACACTGTTACTAATGCGTAGATCTTGACGCTATGAATCTAACGCAACTTGAATGGACTAAAACGGATCTAAGACGCTGAAGATATGATTTAAACAAGATTTCTTTTAGTCGAATATTAGATTAAATCTAATCACAAATTTTAAAAATTAAAAACATACTGAACAGTAGTATGAACATGTAGATTATGAAATTACAAACCTAACCCAAGTTGAACGGATCAAATCGGAGTTAAAACGGAGAAGTTATGGCTAAAACAAAATCAGTGGCAATTCTGTAAATAGTTGAAAGCGTATTTTGGATCTAAACCGACGAAACTACGCTTTCAAAAAAAGAAGACGAAGTCTGGGAAAACATTTTGGATGGCGGTCTTACCTAGGGTTACCTCGGTGGCGTAGGAGGAGCAAGACGGCAACGGCAACGGCGACGGCGACGACGACGGCGACAGCCACGGCGAGAGAAAGAGGAGAAAAATATAATTTACTACACGAGGGATTTCCCAAACTAGGGGCTCCTCATATGGTAGTTTTGGTGTGCTTTCCCCAAGGGGTTGGTTGATATATATAGGAAGAAAAATTCTCCACATCCACGTCAACTAGCGATATGGTACTAATTGATGTTACCCCCTCCACATTTACTAATGGGCCTAAATAATCATTAAAGCCCATTAGTAAATAAATTCATGGGCTTTAGGATTTATTAGGATTATTGCACATGGGCTTTGAGCGTTGGGAAAAATGAGAGATTTATTATTTACGGAATTAATTAATTTTATGGATAAAATAATTGTAGAAAAGTACAGAATTAATATTTAAGCCACGAAAAATACTCCGAGACCTCCGAAAATTTAGGGAAAATTCTCAGAGACAATTTGAAACATGATGAACCCAAATAAAGTATTTGGATCTCATAAAAATATTGTTGGAAACTTAGAACATAAAAATTAAGGTGAAGGAGGTAGGAATTAAATTACAGAAAGAAACCGAAAATTTCCTAGAGATAGATATTCGTCTCCTAAACGTATAAAAACAGACATTTTGCACATAGAAACACGAGATGCGACCGGCATAAATGCAATAAACATGTTTCTACCTTATGATAAATTTTAAATTAATGAAAATTTTTATTTTCCTATGTTTTCATGTGCTCAAAAATTCAAAAATAAATCATTTTAACTCTATTTTCAAAAGTGGCAAATTTTGGGGTGTTACAATTCTACCCCCCTAAAGATGAATCTCGTCTCCGAGATTCGGACGACGTCGACTAGAAGATAGTGGTACTTTGTCTCTAGATTCTTCTTTACTTCATCCTGTAGTTCCATCGTCTTGATAAAAATCCACTTTACTTTGCATACATGTAAATCTTACTCCAAGTAACTTGTCAAACTAACTCCAAGATTATGACAGGTACCTTGAACAATTCTTAAGTAACTCCAATCACTAGGCTATCTTTCCTTTTTAGTCCGTAATATCAATTCTCTTTCTTAGTATATTCACCTTCCAACGAAGCCTGATGAATCTCTTGGTCAGAAGGATATTCTACTACCAACCTTCAAAATATTAATGATCCCGGTCAAGTTGCTCAAACTTGGAATACAATTCTTTATCCTTGATGTCACCCGAACCTTCTTAGCACAATTCTCTATTGCTAAGGTCATCGGCCATGACTTTTGCTTCTCCAAGTGATAGCACGTTTTCCAAGTCATAATCAATTTCATTTCAACGAGGATAACACAAGCTCAAAACCAAATTAGTGAAGATGTCCTGTAGATTCTTATGATCCACCAAGATGTCACTCTTACTTCCAAAAAGACAGTACTTTCATGCTCCACAATGGATAACTCCAGATGCATGTTAGGGAGTTTAACTCACGCTTCCTTATTTGACTTAATGAACAAGCCACTACCTTTCTTTCTTGCATAAGGACACATCCCACACCTTGACAAGGTGCATCATTGTAGATATGAAACTCTTGTCTAGATCTGGCAAAGCTTATGCTTAGGTTTTACTTCAACCTCTTCTTGGATTACTTCAAACATTTAGCTGAGGTCTTTTGATCCAAACAAACTTAAAAGCTTCTCCAGTAGCTCTACCAAAATCTTGATGACCTTGGATAAACTTTCCTTGAACCTTTAATCAAACCTTATTGAGACTCTGAACTTCTTTCACATCTTTGGGTACCACCATGCTTCTGCTGTGCAAACTAGAACGTAGGATACTTTATCTTGTAAATTCTTCCACTTGGCTACCCTCCTTAAGAAAAATAAACTAGGGGACACTAAGTATAGCTTGCATATTCTTTTAGATAAGCTAACTAGTATGAAGTCATTCTGACATCCCAATGATACTCTCGCATATGAGCAGGAACAAGAAATCTAGAATTCCTCGCGAGTAGAAAAACAACAGCACAGTAAAACAATTGTAACTCTCATTCTGTTAATCCAATGAAGTTGTAGCTTATACCGTTGGAAAGCTTATAAAATTCTCCAAAACTTCCTTATAGAACACTTTTCCAAATTCTGCAGTTAACTTGGTCAAAAATAGTGTAGAACAGAAACTATTCTAGGTTCCAAATAGCACAGACGCATCGCCTTGTGATTTTCATATCTCCATAACCAAAATAGCTATTAGGGTGATTCTTATGCTTAGAGAAAGATATTGAAGTCTACTATTGTCTAGAATTTTCTCATGATTTTTGATTGTCTAGAAATAGAGATATAAGCTGAAGAGTACAGACTGCTTCGAAAAGACAGGATAGAGAAAATAGAAGAAAACCAAAACCCGACTCTTTATTTCACTAATCCTTATGCCTTATGCCTATAAACTAAATGATTTTGTGGGGACACCCAACAAGATCATTGCAATCATTACAAAAATCTAAAACAAGCATAAGCATAATGACAGTTCAACAAGCAATAATGGTGCACAACTCAATCATTGACTCAACTTGCGATACTATCATCCTTTTTGAATTAGGAATAATAATCTTAAGACATATCTTCAGATTACGCAAGAAGGTGATGAGAAACAGTTCTAAAAGCATATCAAATCAAGGAGTGAAGATGAGAACAAAGACTTTAAAATAAGCACCAAGATAGAGATGAATAGCAAGGGTAGAGATATAGTAGAGAAGAAAATATCAAGGTTCATAGAGCAAGGGTTTTTGTAGCAACTTATAAACCTTAAAACAACCAGTTTTTATTAGGCTTGTATCCTACAGTCAGCATTGCTCTGATACCACTCTGTAGCACCCAGTTTTAAGAATAAAACCAGATACACACCATATGTGAGTATAGGAAGTTAAATCTCACATATAGCTACAAATAAATGTAATATCAATAGACAATGCTTAAATATATAGCGTATTAGTATAAAGAATATAACCTCTGAGTATAGACAGCGGAAAGACAACTCCGATCTTCAGGCAAAGACTCCAAATCCACAGGGATAACTGACTGGTTGATCACAAGCCTAACTCCTCCAGACTAGCAATCTAGTACCCATCCGGGATTTTCATCCAAATAATTGAAAATAAAGCAAGCGTAAGTACATGTCGTACTCAACAAATATAACATGGGGTTTATGAGGCTCAAAAGGCTGACACTAGTTTAACTGCGATTAGCTTTTAATGAGTCATGATTTTAGCAATTGAGTAGCAACAAATTTATCACAAACCCATAAATACATGATCAGGTAAACATGAGTAATGAATAGCATAAACAGTAATCATTAATGAGCATATTCATCATCAGTATCATCCGTGTTCAACATCTATTCCGTAAGGGTTCTAAGGCCGCTCGTGACCGTGAGCACGGCTGATATACTAGTTTTACACTCTGCAGAGGTTGTACACTTTCACTGTGAGTCGTGATTTACCCTTTCGCCCGAGGCGGCCAACCTCTTAACCCACTACTAAGGAAGGTCGACAGGGTTCACTATGAAGCCTTTCAAAGGTTCGTCTAACAAGTTAGGGCCATTAGATTCACTCGGCAAACAGATATAGGAACCCCCTGTCGAATGGCACAATTCCATCACGGCTATACACATAAGAGTATAGGCTGTCATATACCCAATTCGGCAAGTCATTCTTACATCAATAAAGGTAACCACTAATAAGCTAGAAAAGGTCCTCATATTGAGCTAAAGCCAGAGCCATGTAGCCCCCATAGCTGTACTGTAAGTCCCGGATGATCACTTATAGATAAGTCCTTAGGGAGAGGAATCTAGAGCACCATAAAATAGCCCAATGCTCTAGCCTCCTTGTTCTATGTTGCTAAAAAGCATCTTTTAATGTTTATTGCATATACCATTAGTCAAGTTACAAGATCATGGTTGTAGTTGAGCACTAGCATCATACTACCCAATGCAATAACCCAAAGGTATTAAGGAACAAGGTACAAGGTACTAGAAAATTCAAGGTAGACACATGCAGTATGAATTAAATGATTAAAGATGTGTAGGATAACAAAAAAGATCCCATGCTATACTTGCCTTAAAACACCGATCCTTCAGTAAGCTTTAATCTTCAATGTTCTTCTTCTTTTTCTTTTTGATCACCACGTATATCTCATCGACTGGACTTAATCATAAAGCACCACACAAGCATCCATACAATTATACATGAAGTAAACAATAGATCTAAATTAGAATAGTACACCAAATATAAAATCAATATGAAAAGTTTGTAAAACGAATCTACGTCTCGCTACAAACACACAGACGTGAAAATCACGCTAATCGGAGCTACGGTTGAAAAGATACAACTACCGAAAGATCTACTCATAAAACTATTAGCTTCATGTGTTTTAATTATATAAAAACATATATAAGATATTTTATAGAGATTATAATTTAAGTCAGATTTAGATTTGATTTATAAAACTAAAGTGAAACAAATCATATTCTATTTATAAAATCTAGTTGCATAATTGTTATTTAAGATATGATTCAACCCATAAAATTCTAGTATTAGTGACATGATAAACACTATTACTAATGCGTAGATCTTGACGCTATGAATCTAACGCAACTTGAATGGACTAAAACGGATCTAAGACGCAGAAGATATGATTTAAATAAGATTTCTTTTAGTCGAATATTAGATTAAATCTAATCATGAATTTTAAAAGTTAAAAACATACTAAATAGTAGTATGAACACGTAGATTATGAAATTATAAACCTAACGCAAGTTGAACGGATCAAATCGGAGTTAAAACGGAGAAGTTATGGCTAAAACAAAATTAGTGGCAATTCTGTAAATAGTTGAAAACGTATTTTGGATCTAAACCGACGAAACTACGCTTTTAAAAGAAGACGAAGTCTGGGAAAATATTTTGGATGGCGATCTTACCTTGGGGTACCTCGGCGGCGTTGGAGGAGCAAGACGGCAACGGCAACAGCGACGGCAACGGCAACGGCGACAGTAACGGCGAGAGAAAGAGGAGAAAAATATAATTTATTACACGAGGGATTTCCCAAACTAGGGGCTCCCCATATGGTAGTTTTGATGTGCTTTGCCCAAGGAGTTGGTTGATATATATAGGAAGAAAAGCTCCTCACATCCACGTCAACTAGCGATATGGTACTAATTGATGTTACCCCCTCCCATTTACTAATGTGCCTAAATAATCATTAAAGCCTATTAGTAAATAAATGCATGGGCTTTTAGGATTTATTAGGATTATTGCACATGGGCTTTGAGCGTTGAGAAAAATGAGAGATTTATTATTTTCGGAATTAATTAATTTTATGGATAAAATAATTGTAGAAAAGTCCAGAATTAATATTTAAGCCACGAAAAATACTCCGAGACCTCCGAAAATTTGGGGAAAATTCTCAGAGACAATTTGGAACATGATGAACCCAAATAAAGTATTTGGAGCTCATAAAAATATTGTTGGGAACTTGGAACATAAAAATTAAGGTGAAGGAGGTAGGAATTAAATTCCAGAAAGAAGCTGGAAAATTCCTAGAGATAGATATTCGTCTCCTAAACATATAAAAAACACACATTTTGCACATAGAAACACGGGATGCAACCGACATGAATGCAACAAACATGTTTGTACCTTATGATAAATTTTAAATTAATAATTTTTTTTATTTTCCTATGTTTTCATGTGCTCAAAAATTCAAAAATAAATTATTTTAACTCTATTTTCAAAAGTGGCAAATTTTGGGGTGTTACATAATGGCACACAGGTAAAACTCTCAAAATTAAATGGGAATAACCGAAGAACAATGGAAGGGATCAGGTAGAGAGTAGAACCAGGATGGCTCTGTTAATTGGTAGTTTGTTATTGTTTTTCTTGTTGTCCGATCATCTCTTCCTCCCCTTAAGTATTATTAGGGGTGCCAGTGTCCGGACGATGGACGTCGCATGCACTCCATTTCACATGCCCCATGTGGGGGTCACGCTGTCTAACCCTATGTGGGGACTACTCGTGCCCTCTCTGCTTCCCCCGCCCTGACGTCTACGCCCGCTCGGCGGCACTGCAGCAGGCGGCTAAGGCAGGTAGTTTCCATTGCAACACAAGCAACATCTGATCTAGTTTTGCAACATCTAGATGCAACACTTGCAACATACGTTCGAAAACAGCTAAAACACTTATAATATATGTTCGGAAATAATTGTAAAAACACCTAAAACACTTGAAAACCATTGACATACGCAACATTCAGATAAAAATATTTGCAACATATATATGCAGCATCCAGATAAGCACACTTGCAACAGACAGAGTACGTCCACAAAAACAGATGAAACATTTGGAACAGACGCTTTAATACATACGTGTATTGCTATTGCAGCATGTGCAACATCCCAATCTATTTTTGTAACATTCATCTAAAATACTTACAACGTACCCCTGAAACGTCTGAAACATACACTTGCGACATGCGCTTTTTCCTACCGTGGTGTCTTCGGCCGACCGCGGGAGACAATGTCTCGGCCGGCGACGACCTTTTCCTGGTGGCGCAGGGGTGATGTTGGTAGGGTGTAGGCCATGGCCGTGACAGGCGAGCGCGGAGTGGGGCGCGATAGTGGATTGCTGCGACGGGTGAACGCGGAGTGTGGCACGGCGTAGGATGGGGCCGGTGAGGGATGGCCGCAAGGCGGGGTTGGGCAGCGCGCACAGGGGATGGCCACGGCTGTGAGGCAGAGTGGCGCGAGCGGATGGCCACACAACGTGGAGCGTGGTGAAGCACGCGGCGAGCGAAGAGTAGGGAATGCTTTCGAGAGAGAGAGTCGGGGAAGACGTACAGAACAGATCAATTTGGCTGGTAGCGCGCACACGTAAGAACGGATGCAGGGGACCCCCGCGTTACCATAAGTACTACAGCAAGAGGCCTAATGCGGACTACTGCCACTCTGGGCCGGTGTAGCGTACACTTGGATGGGTCTCTCTTGCCGAGCGTCGCGGTCCTTCTGTTGCTGGGCCATCCCCGTCCTTCACGTCTTCTGTGGGACCAGCAACACGGCTTTGTCGCTGACGGGCTTCCAGTGTTGCTAACAGCCTAACACTCCTTCCTTCATTCCAAGGTACAGGTGCCAAGCCAGCAGGTCCGTCAACCTCAGCCTGTTCGGTTGTTTGGTTTGTATCGTTGTAGGTTCGTGAAGAAGTACTGCTGGTTGGTTTGTATGAGAGAAAAATA
The DNA here is from genome assembly GCF_019320115.1 of Miscanthus floridulus. Classification (NCBI taxonomy): domain Eukaryota; kingdom Viridiplantae; phylum Streptophyta; class Magnoliopsida; order Poales; family Poaceae; genus Miscanthus; species Miscanthus floridulus. Next base: position 42,022,194 of record NC_089581.1, read on the forward strand.
CTATTTCGGCTAGAAATTTATGATCGTTTACGATAAGCCACAGTCCAACGAACATGCTCAAGCAGTTAGTAATAACAAGAAGGAGAAGAGAGGGCATCGGCTAGCTCACAGGACTACGATGTGCACTGCACCACAGGACTACAGTTAGTAATAACAATGATTTTTCACTGAATTTTCAAAAACCGTCGGGACCAGCCAGCCTACCACAAGAAAAGGGCTAGCTCACAGCTCAGCCCCTGTACGAGAGGGCATGGGCACTACGGCCGGTGCTGCGGGGGCTGCATCACCGGCCATTCTCGATGACAGAATCTCTTTATAATATATACACCTCTGACAAGCTGCGTAATTCTCGGTTGTTTGTAATATCGAAACCTGATTCTGTTTGCTAGGATCATTCAACATCCATCCGTAATCCCGTAGATCTTCTAGGCCCTCGTTAGAAGCGTATTGTTTCTATGATTAAACTTTTTTACCTTAATTACAATGATCTATAAATCTTCTGTGTTTCGAGAAAAAAAAGCTACGCTACGCTACTGCATCTTATACTGATAATAGGAACCCAACTTAATATTGATAGGTAGTTCTAGGGGTGAAAACGGCTAGCGTAAATCCCATTCCGTCCTATCTTGCGGGCTGTTCGGTAGAACTAAAAAATAAACCAAAATACTGTTCTTACTGATTGCTGTGAGGAAAAATACTGTTCTGGATAAAATCACTGTTTATGGGAGTGATTTTGTGAGTGCGCCGGCCAGCCCAGCTGAACGCGGCCAGCCAGCCAAACGCACCCTTGATTTCTACATTTGAACTGTTTGAGTTTGTATTGACAGTTGTCTCGATTATATTATTTTTGCTATTTCTGTTTTCTGCAAATATGAAAACGAGACAGAAATGAAATAATTGTTTTTTGACAATTTTTGCTTTGCTCTTTTTTTTTATCGGTATATCTCTCTTTTTAACCCGCATTGAGTATACTACCGTTATAGGAAGTCCAGTAATAATCCATCACAGTCGGCCATGTCTCATTGCAGCAGGCCCGTCTATGGTGGATTATTTGTGGTTAGCTTTGCTGTGTTGTGCATTTATGCTCATGCACTTTCATACTTTTGTCTTCTTATTATATATGAATCTTGGCCATGTTCGCTTCGCTGAAAAAATAAGTCAAAACATTGTTCTGGCTGATTTGTTGTGAGAGAAAAACACTGTTTCGACTAAAAAAACAAACTGAAAAATACGGATTATAAGAGAAGCGAACAGGACCAGAATGGTTTGGAATTACTTGTGTGTTTACAGGATTCTCATGGATCGGTTCGGTTAGAATGTGAAGTTATATTTCCTTGTTCTAATTGTCGCCGTACCATTTTGTCTTTTTGCATTCTATTGCTGACATGTTTTCATCTGAATCGGTCCATTTTCGATTTATGACGAATTGCATTTTTTGACCTTTCTAATTTTTATAAAAGTGAAAAACAAAAAACAAAAAGATTATCTTGATCGATCCTGTTCCTTTTTTAAATTTTTTAAGCTTTTTCTGTAAATATTCACATTTAGACTCCCTGGACGACTTAATTTCATTTTTGGACTCAGGCTCTCCGTAGGTCGGCGCCGCGACCCACGGTGCTATGGTAACACGTCTCGACACCATAAGTCATGGCGCCAACCCCTAATACCCAACGTGATGTGGCGAGGCAACGTGGCAAGAGGTTAGCGCTGCGATCCACGGTGCTTACCTTGGCACCAAGACTCCTGGGGCGAGGCCAGGTGGAGGTCCACAACCCTTTTGATATTTTTTATATATTATTTTTTTACAAAAATAGTATTCCTATTCAAAAGTATACAAATTTTTTTTCCTAATCAAATATTTCATTGAGAATATCACGTGGCCCAGCGACAAAAACACAAAACTACTCCACGCAACATAATTTTGGAACTAAAAAACATGTAGTTTTCAAACAAACCATCGAAACTAAATTGCTTGCGTAGTTGTGTTCTTAGGCCATGGAATTCAAAACAAGACCCACTCGAGCATATTTTAATCATATTTTCTGGAATAATTTTTTAACATACAATATTCGTTAAAATAACCCCATTAAACAAGAACCACACAAAGACCTTGATTTTGAGGAGTTGTGATTGACGGGAATAGGGGTGTTCAATCTTTCATCAGGTGGAGGCAACTCTTGATTTGGTAGAACAAAGACAATATCTGGCTTCTGATCAGCAAGACCATGACCCTTCAAATACAGCTCGTCTGATCCGGTTATTAACCGTGTACTGCCTGATGGACCTCTCCGTACTGCCTGATGGACCTCTTCGTGAAGGCTAAACCTTGCATGCGAATCGAAGAACACACGAAAGAACGTAATTGAATTTGTTGAAAAAAGATTAAGCACTTGAAGTTGGGATCAAACCGATGAACAATGAAACTGTTCAATGATAGATTGATCTAAACAAAGCTCAAACCCTAACTTGTGCGACGATAAACACATCTATGACTTAGTTGGTGATTTGGAATTATGATGATTGACGAAGGAGCACTGCATGTCTCGTTCTTCTAGGTATTTGATCCATAACCATCCTGTGCCTCGTCCTCTTCCTGGATCCACGCTTGTTCCAACGGTAAGCTGGATTCGCAATGTACTTTGGCCCGTCATATGGAGGCCACTCTACAGGGTCCCGAAAAGGCATGAAGTGGGGCTCCATATGTGCACAAGCATGTCGACACTGAACTCATGAGATATCCTACTCTCGATATTATAGTTGCGATGCCTAGCAACTTTTGTGATCTTTCACTTTCTGGTAACCTTTTGCTTTCTTGCATAAACCCTCCATGGGCAGCGTTCCTTGTCGCACATAACTGTGTAATGGCGCTCTGTATATGAATGCAAGACCTTGTAAGGTCTCTTTCATATCATTGCAAACACCTACAACCACCTCTTCAATGTAGGGAGGTCCTTAAATACCCTACCCTTCTCAATTACCACCTTAGGGCCGACCTTAGGAGCTTATAGCAGCTCATAACTACGTCCTTCTGCACACGCCTGATCAGAATGAGTAAGATCACTGAACTTGTGAACTCTTGGATTACGGCGGCCGGGAAAGATACGCCTCAACATCTCAACGTCACACTCCGTCAGCTCTCCAACAGGACGATCATCATCAGAATCAAGAGCCCTTACCATCTCATATGGCTCTGAATCATTCATAATTCCAACACTATTGGAGCCATGGAATCCATCTCTGATGAGGACATAACACCCATGTATATGACCATGTTTGGCACATGGTATGGAGGGGTAGGAGGCCAGCAAGGGTGTCCAAGTCAAGAAAGAGGTCCGAGGCTAATTCGGTTCGAGTCCCCGATGTGGAGGCCCAAAGCAACTCAAATTCGAGTCTGTCTCAGCCTCCAGGACTAGTCTGCCTTAAACTGGTCACCCAGGCCACATCCAGACTCCATTTTCGATGATCCACATATGGATGGAAAGCTAATTGGATAAGGAAGCCAACCCAATTGGTTTCACATCAAAAGTCCTTCGGAATCAACGGAAATCGTCAAAATAAGTCAGCATCCAGAATCTATCAGGGTGCTGCGACACCATCTTTTGGTCTGTTGGACCGTGTATCGTGTTTGGGCCCATTAGGGGGCGCGTCCAGGGGGGTTGACGCCCAAGACTCTATAAATACCAGTCGTCGCTCTCCTTAGGGTTTGAGTTTTGTTTAGTTCTTGATTTCCTCGTGAAACAAACATCATTTTGCTGCAACTGTGCCGCCAAGGCTGATTGCTGTGAACCAGGGCCCCAGTTCTTGATCTTGTTCGCCTGTGGCGATTAATCCTTTTGAATAAAGACTTGAACTCCTTCTCATTATCTTAAGCCTTATATTTATTTGCAATTCTAGATTACGTTCATCCTGTTCTTGCTTGTGTTCTTGATTCGCTTGTAGGACAACCTTCTCGGCGAGATCAATCGCATTCGCGTGGTTGATAACCAACGGAGCAGTAGTGTAATGGTTGCGGGGGTCTGAATCAATCTTGGTTTGAAGCCTAGATCGTGAACATCGAGTCTCCACCAATCGACGCTATCATACCTTTCGAAAGATTAGGCCTAGTCTACATCAATCTCCATAGTGCACTTGCGCAACAACAGGTGGCACATCCACATTGTCAGGAATGTCTCCTGCAACATAAGTAGAAATACGAGGAAAGAATGATAAAAATGGATGTAAGGAAGGTAGTAAGCTTCCAATAATGATGCAGATAAGACACTTACTCGGATGATTCTGTGTCAAAAGGATCTCATGAGGAGGATCTGCCACAATATTATGAGTCTAACAAGCATCTCCAACTAGCTTATTGGGGACAAATTGAGCATCGAGAACCGTAGGTGCAACCTCCACATCCATATCAGGTTCTAGGATAGGAGGGTCAAAGTGTTCGCGTGGTTTATTTGCAATTTCGAAAGACTTTAACTCCTTCTCATTATCTCAAGCCTCATATTTATTTGCAATTTCAGATTGCGTTCATCCCATTCTTGCTTGTGTTCTCGATCCGCTTGTAAGACAGCCTTCTAGGCGAGGTCAATCGCGTTCGCGTGGTTGATAACCAATGAAGCAATGGTGTAACGGTTGCGGGGGTCCAAATCAATCTTGGTTCGAAGCCAAGATTGTGAACGTCGAGTCTCCACCAATCGACGCTATCATACCTTTCGGAAGATCGGGCCTAGTCTACATCAAGTGGTATTAGAGCCCTTGTTGCCCATTAGGTATAACTTTGTTTTCCCCTTTAGATTGTTACTATTTTTGCATTACATATAGTCCACAAAAAGTTAAAAAATATATACATCGTCACATATTCCCTGTCCTATTGCCTCATTGTGCCGTGCAATTTTGTCTCTATTTCGCGTTGTTGAGTTTATGCCCTAGGTCAAGTTCTTGTTGCTGGTTTTAGATCGTTTTTAGTCCAGTTTGTGTTTTCCCCTTTGTTTTTCATCATAATCCGTGAACATCTCCAAGTCTTGTTGAGTTTACTTTATATTCATCAAACCCTAGTCCACGCCATCTTATTTGTTACACTTGTCTTCATGGTTTCCATCAAATCCTTGCTGCCGTGACCAATTTTGCGCACATTGTTCCCGTTTTGTCCTCTAATTCGGAGTCCGTTCTTAAAACTGGTTTAGTTTTCGCATACGAACTCGGATTTCGACGTTCCATATATCAAAATCGATCAGAAATTTTTTTTGGATCCATCCATCCCCTATCTTGTCGGGGTCAAAGATTTTTATTTTGGTCAAAAAGTGGTCACAAGGTCCTCTTTTCGTGGTCACAAGCTTTTTGTCGATTTCGAGCACGTCTTCTAAAAATTCCACAAGCCACGTCTTTCACTTGTTTAAGCTCATATTTTCTATGGTTACTTCTTTTGTGCTCCTAAGTGAAGAAAAAATATCAAAAAATAAAAAGAAAAAAAATCAAAGAATCCCAAAAAAACAACAACAGCCTAAAAATAGAGAAAAAAGAGAGGAGCAAAAGTGGAACAATATCTAGAGGAGCACATAGAGAGCGCCATTTGAGCTGTGTTTGCGTGTGCTGATTTCTAACTTGTTCCTAATCATATTCTTGCTATTCACATCATTTGATACATCTGGTACTTGGAACATGAGTAGGCCAGCAACTAAGACAAGTACTTGGGATACTTATTCAGCTTTGCTATTCAGTTGCGAATTTTGCTATTCCTTGCTACTATATTATGCCTGTCCAAGCTCCACTTTTTTCTAACCAAGTACAGGTTCGCCTTGCAACTGTTACACTAAAGCTACAATGGTATCACAGTCACCGACCGATTGCACCGCCTGTTGCTTTGGTAAGAACACTTGTAAGACCGTGGTAAGACACTTGAGAGTTGAGTGCCTTGTTTTTTCCTTGTCCACAACCTAAGTAGTTGATAGGGATAATACTTTTGTGTTGTCTTTTGCTATCTTCTAACAATGACAGGTTGTTCGTATCCACCGACTTATGATGGTATAGGTGCTGATGAGTACATGGAGTAGGAAATTGCCATTGATAACATTTTTGCTACTCGCTTTATGTGTCCAAGGAGGAAGGTAAAAAATGCAGCTAGTGTTTTATGATATTCTGCTTTATCTTGGTGGAAGTCTTTATATCCTTCTGATAAATCTCAAACTTGGAATGATATGAAACTTCTTATGCGAGAAACATTTGTTAATCCACCTCCTGTTTTGACTTCATATGATGAGGTGTACCATTTAGAGGAAGAGTCTGTTGTTATTCCTCTTGCTATGACTAACCTTCTGTTGGATAATGTACATAAGCGAGAGGATGACATAGAAGAAAATGAGGTGCTCACAACCTCATATGCAAATTCAGAACCATCACTTCACAATGCACCTATTACTCATGCTGAAAACATAGGTAATGCCCATGGTGCTACACTTACAGAAGGTGAGAATTGTTTTAATGTACTAAATTCTTCCACACACCATGCTATCATAGAGCAATTGTTAGTGGAACCCTCTCTTGATTTATTTTTGTCCCATGATAATTTGCTTGATGTTCCTTGTGATAAAGATGAATTGGTTGATGATGCTTCAGTTTTACATATTTTGGAACCAACCACTTGCGCTGAAAATAAACATGTTATTCATATTGCTACTAAAACTAATGAGTTCAAACTGTTGTCTTCTTTACATACTTTGGGTTACATTGAATTTGATGTTTTGTATAACCTAGATTGTTTGGAGGAGAGCCTATTTAAATATAATGATTTGCCTTGGTTTTCTAAATATACATATCATGTTATTAACAAATATAACAACAAGGGAAAATATATGATACATCACGTATACATTCGAGGTAATATGAATTCTCCTTTTGTTGTACAAGATTATGATCGTTTAGAGGTCAGCAATAATAATACAAACATTTTCTCATATTCCTCAAAGAAACAAGTTCACTTCCAAGACGGAGAGCATTGTTGACCTATGTCTGCTAGATCATCTATTCCTGCAGTGTCTTTGGTTAGTTGTAATCTTTTGCAGGTTAGTGTTGACATACATCGTGTGTGTTCGGATCATGGAGTCTACATGCTTGCTGAAATTTTTATGCGAGATGACATGCTACAAACTTGGAAACATGGTCACGTTCCTTCTCACAATTATTTTAGTTCTCTTTATTTTCGCAACCCCGTTCTCCTTTATGTTGTGCAGGATCAGTTTCAAGCACAATCGACGCCGAGGACGACTTTTCGTCAAGAAGGGAAGAATGATGAGGACATGACACCCATGTATATGACCATGTTTGGCACATGGTATGGAGGGGTAGGAGGCCAGCAAGGGTGTCCAAGTCAAGAAAGAGGTCCGAGGCTAATTCGGTTCGAGTCCCCGAGGCGGAGGCCCAAAGCAACTCAAGTTCGAGTCTGTCTCGGCCTCCAGGACCAGTCTGCCTTAAACTAGTCACCCAAGACGCATCCGAACTCCGTTTTCGATGATCCACATATGGATGGAAAGCTAATTGGATAAGGAAGCCAACCCAATTGGTTTCACATCAAAAGTCCTTCGGAATCAATAGGAATCATCGAAATAAGTCAGCATCCAGAATCTATCAGGGTGCTGCGACACCATCTTTTGGTCTGTTGGACCGTGTATCGTGTTTGGGCCCATTAGGGGGCGCGTCCAGGGGGGTTGACGCCCAAGACTCTATAAATACCAGCCATCACTCTCCTTAGGGTTTGGGATTTGTTTAGTTCTTGATTTTCTCGTGAAACAGACATCGTTTTGCTGCAACTGTGCCGCCAAGGCTGCTTGCTATGAACCAGGGCCCCAGTTCTTGATCTTGTTCACCTGTGGGGATTAATCCTTTCGAATAAAGATTTGAACTCCTTCTCATTATCTTAAGCCTCATATTTATTTGCAATTTCTGATTGCGTTCATCCTGTTCTTGCTTGTGTTCTTGATTCGCTTGCAGGACAACCTTCTCGGCGAGATCAATCACGTTCGCATGGTTGATAACCAACGGAGCAGTGGTGTAACGGTTGTGGGGGTCCGAATCAATCTTGGTTCGAAGCCTCGATCATGAACGTCGAGTCTCCACCAATCGACGCTATCATACCTTTCGAAAGATTAGGCCTAGTCTACATCAATCTCCATAGTGCACTTGCGCAACAACAGGGGGCACATCCACATTGTCAGGAATGGCTCCTGTAACATAAGTAGAAATACGAGGAAAGAATGATAAAAATGGATGTAAGGAATGTAGTAAGCTTCCAATAACAATGCAGATAAGACACTTACTAGGATGATTCTGTGTCAAAGGGATCTCATGAGGAGGATCTGTCACAACATTATGAGTCTAACAAGCATCTCCAACTAGCTTATTGGGGACAAATTGAGCATCGAGAACCGTAGGTGCAACCTCCACATTCATATCAGGTTCTAGGACAGGAGGGTCAAAGTGTTCACGTGGTTTATTTGCAATTTTGAAAGACTTTAACTCCTTCTCATTATTTTAAGCCTCATATTTATTTGCAATTTCAGATTGCGTTCATCCCATTCTTGCTTGTGTTCTCGATTCGCTTGTAGGACAGCCTTCTCGGCAAGGTCAATCGTGTTCGCGTGGTTGATAACCAACGGAGCAGTGGTGTAACGGTTGCGGGGGTCCGAATCAATCTTGGTTCAAAGCCTAGATTGTGAACGTCGAGTCTCCACTAATCGACGCATACCTTTCGAAAGATCGGGCCTAGTCTACATCAAGTGGTATTAGAGCCCTTGTTGCCCATTAGGTATAACTTTGTTTTCCCCTTTAGAATGTTACTGTTTTTGCATTACCTATATTCCACAAAAAGCCAAAAAAATATATACATCGTCACATATTCCCTGTCCTATTGCCTCATTATGCCATGCAATTTCATCTCTGTTTCGCGTTGTTGAGTTTATGCCCTAGGTCAAGTTCTTGTTGCTGGTTTTAGATCGTTTTTAGTCCAGTTTGTGTTTTCCCCTTTGTTTTTCATCATAATCCATGAACATCTCCAAGTCTTGTTGAGTTTACTTTGTATTCATCAAACCCTAGTCCACGCCATCTTATTTGTTACACTTGTCTTCACTGTTTCCATCAAATCATTGCTGCCGTGATCAATTTTGCGCACATTGTTCCCGTTTTGTCCTCTAATTCGGAGTCCGTTCTTAAAACTGGTTTAGTTTTCGCATACGAACTCGGATTTCGACGTTCCATATATCAAAATCGATCAGAAATTTTTTTTGGATCCATCCATCCCCCGCATTATCGGGGTTAGAGATTTTTATTTTGGTCAAAAAGTGGTCACAAGGTCATCTTTTCGTGGTCACAAGCTTTTTGTCGATTTCGAGCACGTCTTCTAAAAATTCCATAGGCCACATCTTTCACTTGTTTAAGCTCATATTTTCTGTGGTTACTTCTTTTGTGCTCCTAAGTGAAGAAAAAATATCAAAAAATAAAAAGAAAAAAAAATCAAAGAATCACAAAAAAACAACGACAGCCAAAAAATAGAGAAAAAAGAGAGGGGCAAAAGTAGAACAATATCTAGAGGAGCACATAGAGAGTGCCATTTGAGCTGTGTTTGTGTGTGCTGATTTCTAACTTGTTCCTAATCATATTCTTGCTGTTCACATCATTTGATACATCTGGTACTTGGAACATGAGTAGGTCAGCAACTAAGACAAGTACTTGGGATACTTATTCAGCTTTGCTATTCAGTTGTGAATTTTGCTATTCCTTGCTACTATATTGTGCCTGTCCAAGCTCCACTTTCTTCTAACCAAGTACAGGTTCGCCTTGCAACTGTTACACTCAAGCTACAACGGTATCACAGTCACCGACCGATTGCACCGCCTATTGCTTTGGTAAGAACACCTGTAAGACCGTGGTAAGATGCTTGAGAGTTGAGTGCCTTGTTTTTTTCTTGTCCACAACCTAAGTAGTTGATAGGGATAATACTTTTGTGTTGTCTTTTGCTATCTTCTAACAATGACAGGTTGTTTGTATCCACCGACTTATGATGGTGTAGGTGCTGATGAGTACATGGAGTGGGAAATTGCCATCGATAATATTTTTGCTACTCGCTTTATGTGTCCAAGGAGGAAGGTAAAAAATGCAGCTAGTGTTTTACGATATTCTGCTTTATCTTGGTGGAAGTCTTTATATCCTTCTAATAAATCTCAAACTTGGAATGATATGAAACTTCTTATGCGAGAAACATTTGTTAATCCACCTCCTATTTTGACTTCATATGATGAGGTGTACCATTTAGAGGAAGAGTCTGTTGTTATTCCTCTTGCTATGACTAACCTTCTGCAGGATAATGTACATAAGCGAGAGGATGACATGGAAGAAAATGAGGTGCTCACAACCTCATATGCAAATTCAGAACCATCACTTCACAATGCATCTATTACTCATGCTGAAAACACAGGTAATGCCCATGGTGCTACACTCACAGAAGGTGAGAATTGTTTTAATGTACTAAATTCTTCCACACACCATGCTATCATAGAGCAATTGTTAGTGAAACCCTCTCTTGATTTATTTTTGTCCCATGATAATTTGCTTGATGTTCCTTGTGATAAAGATGAATTGGTTGATGATGCTTCAGTTTTACATATTTTGGAACCAACCACTTGCGCTGAAAATAAATATGTTATTCATATTGCTACTAAAACTAATGAGTTCAAATTGTTGTCTTCTTTACATACTTTGGGTTACATTGAATTTGATGTTTTGTGTAACCTAGATTGTTTGGAGGAGAGCCTATTTAAATATGTTGATTTGCCTTGGTTTTCTAAATATACATATCATGTTATTGACAAATATAACAACAAGGGACAATATATGATACATCGCGTATACATTCGAGGTAATATGAATTCTCCTTTTGTTGTACAAGATTATGATCGTTTAGAGGTCAGCCATAATAATACAAATATTTTCTCATATTCCTCAAAGAAACAAGTTCACTTCCAAGAAGGGGAGCATTGTTGACCTATGTCTGCTAGATCATCTATTCCTACAGTGTCTTTGGTTAGTTCTAATCTTTTGCAGGATAGTGTTAACATGCATCGTGTGCGTTCGGATCATGGAGTCTACATGCTTGCTGAAATTTTTATGCGAGATGACATGCTACAAACTTGGAAACATGGTCACATTCCTTCTCACAATTATTTCAGTTCTCTTTGTTTTCGCAACCCCGTTCTCCTTTATGTTGTGCAGGATCAGTTTCAAGCACAATCGACGTCGAGGACGGCTTTTCGTCAAGAAGGGGAGGATGATGAGGACATGACACCCATGTATATGACCATGTTTGGCACATGGTATGGAGGGGTAGTTGGCCAGCAAGGGTGTCCAAGTCAAGAAAGAGGTCCGAGGCTAATTTGATTCGAGTCCCCAAGATGGAGGCCCAAAGCAACTCAAGTTCGAGTCTGCCTCGGCCTCCAGGACCAGTCTGCCTTAAACTGGACACCTAGGACGCATCTTAACTCCAGTTTTGATGATCCACATATGGATGGAAAGCTAATTGGATAAGGAAGTCAAACCAATTGGTTTCACATCAAAAGTCCTTCGGAATCAATAGGAATCGTCGAAACAAATCAGCATCCAGAATCTATCAGGGTGCTGCGACACCGTCTTTTGGTCTGTTGGACCGTGTATCGTGTTTGGGCCCATTAGGGGGCACGTCCAGGGGGGTTGACACCCAAGACTCTATAAATACTAGCTATTGCTCTCCTTAGGGTTTGGGTTTTGTTTAGTTCTTGATTTCCTCATGAAATAGACATCGTTTTGTTGCAACTGTGCCGCTAAGGCTGCTTGCTGTGAACCAGGGCCCTAGTTCTTGATCTTGTTCGTCTATGGCGATTAATCCTTTTGAATAAAGACTTGAACTCCTTCTCATTGTCTTAAGACTCATATTTATTTGCAATTTCAGATTGCATTCATCCTATTCTTGCTTGTGTTCTCGATTCGCTTGCAGGACAGCCTTCTCGGCGAGATCAATCGCGTTCGCGTGGTTGATAACCAACGGAGCAGTGGTGTAATGGTTGCGGGGGTCCGAATCAATCTTGGTTCGAAGCCTAGATCATGAACGTCGAGTCTCCACCAATCGACGCTATCATACCTTTTGAAAGATTAGGCCTAGTCTACATCAATCTCCATAGTGCACTTGCTCAACAACAGGGGGCACATCCACATTGTCAGGAATGTCTCCTGCAACATAAGTAGAAATACGAGGAAAGAATGATAAAAATGGATGTAAGGAAGGTAGTAAGCTTCCAATAACGACGCGGATAAGACACTTACTCGGATGATTCTGTGTCAAAGGGATCTCATGAGGAGAATCTACCACAACATTATGAGTCTGACAAGCATCTCCATCTAGCTTATTAGGGACAAATTGAGCATCGGGAACCATAGGTGCAACCTCCACATCCATATTAGGTTCCAGGACAGGAGGGTCAAAGTGTGCCTGCTGACCCATTGACGGTAAAAAACCATGAGGGATGGGATGAACTAACATCCGACGCACAACCACGTCCAAACTTTGGAACTGGCTCTTCATAGCCGATCTCACATAGTTCTCCCACTGATCTGCACACCCAATTGGGATCATTTTCCTAATGATGTTGGGAGGGGAACCTAGGTGAAGTACACCCTCAACTGCGATGCCATCATCATCATGGCAATGTAGCTTCTCTCGAGCCCTTGTAACCAACTCACTAAATGAATGCTTCTCATTGAATAACACAGGCACGCTTTGCGTGTCAACAAGCTCAACATATCCATAGTGATCTCTTTCCACGGTGTCTCCATGATATATGCTCACTAGGTTGTCCATCAAGTTCATACACATAACAAAACATATTTCATTTAGTAAAAAATACAAGCGAACTACTAATGTGAAGGTCTCTAGTATTTAGATAAGTAAATGTATACTATGTACTAACTACTACATATATATACTAAGTACTAAATATATACCTATGTATGTATCTAACTATGTAATAACTATATACGAAAACTAGTTAACTACCTACATAAGTATCTATATATCTATCTATATATCTATCTAAATATCTATCTACCTATTACACCCTAACTATTGTTAACTAAGTACTAAATTACCAATTCAAATGAATAAAGTAACTCACTTTACTGTGCAGTCGGTGGAGTGTTGGTGGAGTGCAACAGTAGGCCGCCGAAGGGCCTTGGCGTGCCTAGGCTAGAGCTCTCGCGCGCAGGGACAGGCGGCCCTAGCTACCAGCCCTACACGCCCGCGGGGCGCTGTGGCATGACGGGTAGGGGCGAGCACGACACGGCGGACCTTGTAGGGTGGGGCAGGAGCAGACGGTTGGGGTGAGCCGCGGCACCGAGTGGCATGGTGCGGTGGGCCGAGGGTGGGTGGGGGGGGCGGTGTGGTGGGCAGGGCGGGCATGGCGGCCAGCGGTGGGTGGGTCAGGAGGGAGAGAGAGAGCTGAGAGAGAATAGGAGAGAAAGAGAGGAAGGGAGAAAGGAAGAGAGAAAAGAAGGAAAAGGGCCCACCTATAAGGTTAGCACGGCGCCAAAGATCTTGGCGCCAAGCACGACGTCTAGCTACTATGTCACCACCACGTTTGCGTCGACGCCGACATAGCCCCAAGACTAAGGCTGGATAACGAGCTGGCTCAGCTCGGCTCGGCTCATTCTGGCTTGTTAAGATAACGAGCAAGCTCGGCTCGGCTCGTTATCCTAACGAGCCTAAAAGCCAGCTCGGCTCGGCTTGTTAAAAGCTCGAGCTGGCTCGTTAAGCTCGCGGGCCAGGTGTAAAAAATACACAAAATACAATATTTGCATTTATCTAAAGTTTGAGAATAATAATAATATAATAGAAATGCATCTAGACTAGTTACCCGTCAATTTATAGGGTCTACACCAGTTACCAGTCAATTGTAAAAGTGCAAGACATGAAGTAATACAAAAACTCATATAAGTTTTGATACTTTTTTCCCTGGAAGCTTGGCTCGTTTAGTTCACGAGCTGGCTCGAGTTGGCTCGTTATAGCTAACGAGCTAAAATCTTGGCTCGGCTCAGCTCGTTATCATAACAAGCTGAGCTGAGCCGAGCCGAGTCGAGACAGCCATGAGCCGAGCAAGCTAACGACCTTTGAGTTTTTTGTCCAGCCTTACCCAAGACCTAGGTGCCAATTGCTATGGCGCTGTCGACACAGAATTTCATCCTATGCTGAGGACACACGCAGCAAGCCGGAAGGGTCTGCTCGATGGAGCAGATCCGCCTAGCTTCAGCGTAGGGGTGGTCGATCCTGCGCAATCCTCCCGAGGCATGCCAGTCAATTTGACCCTGCAATTGACAAAAAGAGAAAGTTCATTAGTAATTAAGGGCGGAACTTGCCGGTATTACTAGACAGACCCGAATGTACAGCTGTGAGAGCCGATATGAAAGGAAATCGGCTAAATAGCCGATTCTAGTATATTCATGAGAATAAGTCAGTTAGAGCTCATGGGGTCGTGTGAAGAGAATCGGTTATCATTCAGGATAAACATCATTTAAACGAATATTAATCAATGGCAATAAGATATCAACAGTGATCGGTTTGCACTGAGCTAATGATTATTAGTAACCGAACTCCTCTTTCTATAAAGAAACAATTCAACATCACTTAACCATTTAATAAAGATAAATCTAATGAATATATTATATCTCATCTATCGCCATGACCAGCGGGGCATGAGGCAGAATCATGTAGGCCGTAGAAACAACAATAGACTCGATGACCCTAACTCATTTCTAATATCAGTGGGGCATGAGGCAGAATCATGCAGGCCATAATACAATAACAAGATCATGGGCTAACACATCTTTCAACTTATCTCTACTTCAATGATCTCGTGACGTGAACTGTTTGTGAAAGCATTCGATATCGGCTAAACAGCCGATTCAGGCATAGCGCATAGTTAAGGTCATGCTTTCTCAGGAACAGATCTACCAACCGATGATCCCCACTCCATGGTGCCAATAGTGGGGTGAGAGGCAGAATCCCACAGGCCGTGATGACGGGCCATGGAACGGTTTTCATTAACTAATAGATCTACTCAAGATCGAACATGTCTTAACCGCACGCTATGCACGATTAAGATTGACGTAAAGCAACCGATAAAAATATAACTCATCATTTAAGATGTAGATTAGATCGGTTTTAGATTAGCAAACGATGAGTTAAACAAGATATAAGGCCGATCCAGATCAATCTCAATCGGGCAGAGTGATATTGCTGTAATTAGATAAACAATGCTTCCTCGTGCATTCCAAGGTTTCTCGCAAGTTAGTTAGGTGTTCTTTGTATCCCTTGGATTTTACCATCACATCATTGATGTAAATCTCAACAATCCTGTCGATCAACTTATGGAAAATGTAATTCATTACCCTTTGATAAGTTGCACTGGCATTCTTCAAACCAAAGGTCATTACGACCCATTCAAATAGACCGATTACGTCAAGGCACCTGAAAGCGGTCTTTGCTATGTCTTCCTTAGCCATGAAAATTTGGTTATATCTTGCATTACCATCCATGAAGCTAATAACCTTGTGTCCGGCTGCTGCATCCACTAACATATCAGCTATCAGCATTGGATAACCGTCCATAGGCGTGGCTCTGTTCAGATCCCTAAAATCAGTGCAAACCCTCAATTTCCCATTCTTCTTATATACAGGGACAACATTCGATATCCACTCCGCATATCGACACGGTCAGATAAATTTTGCTTCCAACAACCTTTCAGTCCCCTTTTTGATATCATCAAGCATGTTTGGGTTGAATCTCCTTAGAGCTTGTTTAAACGGCCGATGTCCAGGTTTGATTGGCAACCGATGTTCGACAATCGATCGGTCCAAACTAGGCATCTCATAGTATTCCCAAGCAAAGCAATCTTTGAATTTCTTTAATAAATCAATCAATTCTCGTTTATACTTGGGATCCAACTTAACACTTACGTACGTCGGCCTAGGTCTATCTCCAGGACCAATATCTATCTCTTCTAATTCATCGGCCGACGTGAAGCCCTGTCCTAGTTTGCTATTTGTGCCATCTATTGGATTATCCAAATTCTCAAAGCCAACTGTTTGGATCGGCTGTTGGCTTTCGCCACTGACTCTAAATTCTGACGGCAACAAAAAAACCATTTAGATATTAGCCGATGGCTGCTTTCTATCGGCAATTTGCTTGGTACGCCATACTTGAGTTTTACCGAGTGCCTGAGCCTGTTCCATCTCTCTGTTCCTTACGTGCTGCACCCTCCTCTTTTGGCTTCTTGTCAAATCTCCTGGGCACCACTGGCTTCCCTACCACGTGTATCTTCTTTCAGTGCCTTCCTCTTCATGATCAGCCCAGTCCTATCCAATGACTCTTTTTCCCAACCGATCATGAACACTTTTGTTTTTTAAGCGCCGATCCATGTTGTTATGATGATATGCATCTTGAGCATGGATAGACCGGCGGTTGGTTCGAGATTGCCTATACTCCCGATATTGATTGCTACATTATGGATAGTCGTGTCTGGTAGGCAACTTCAAACCTTCATTCCAGCAATGCTTAAAGAAGGGACAATTCCAATGTAATTCAGCTTGTTCCCTTTCATACCTCTCTTCTTCTAATTGATGCTGGTATGCTTGATCTTTTAACCAACGTTGATAATCCTTTTCCATCTACCGCTGTCATTTATTCAATAGAATCCGAGATGTGACCCACGGCTTTGACATCTCTGCTTTCGACATCTTCCTCTGCTCGTATCGGCTCTTTTGTTCGGCACGACGTCATCTAATCTCTCTTTACTCATCAGCCGATATTTGCATTTCAGGATCGACTGTCCTAGCTTCTCTCGATTTGGTCAATGTTAGGACCTTGTTTTTTCTTTTGAACAGCCCAGCATCAACCATGTTCTGATCTCTTGGGAAAGGATTATCATCGACTTTCATCTTCCGAGGTGTATCGAATTTGAGCCTCTCTTGCTGAATAGCTCTCTTTATATGCTGTCGGAAAATTCTACACTCATTAGTGGAATGAGAAGTAGCATTATGGAACTTGCAGAACTTCTTATTCTTCAACTATTCAGGGGGTAACATAACATGATCGTCCGGCAATTTGATCTGCCCCTTCTCAAGTAAGAAATCAAAGAGCTTATCCGATTTTGTGACATCAAAGTCATAGCTCTCCTTAACTCCTCCTCCCCAAGGATTTGGCACCATTACTGTCTTCTTGCCCTAATTCCATTCAGCTGCAGCAACCTCTTCTTCTTCATCTTCATAGCCGTCATCGACTGAATATGGATTGTAAACTTCGGCCACAGAGGTACTCTTCTGGTATCGGGTATCTCTACGTATGCTCTGGAATTGACTATTAAGTGCTGCCACTCGTTGTGCCAATTGACCCAAGTTATCAAATTTCTGTCCTAACAGTTTCTCTTTCCACATCGACAGCATTCCTTGGATGGCTAAAGCAGCTAGTTGATCATCATCCAAGCTCAACAAGAAACATAGACTCTTAGTCTCTCAGAATCTCTGAAAAAATTCAATGCCTGATTCATTAGTCCTCTATCTCATGGTTGTCAAATCAGTTATTTTCTTCTCTCTAGTCCCAGTGTAAAAATATGTATGAAACTTCTTCTCCAGGTTGGCCTAATTGGCAATGGAGTTGACTGGTAGTGACGAGAACCAAGTGAAGGCCGGCCCTGACAGGGACAAGGAGAAGAAACAAACTCAATGGGCATCCTCAACTGATGCTTCACCCAATTTGTAAGATACCAATTGACATGTTCTATTATGCTTGTACCGTCTTGACTAGTGAACTTAGTGAACTCTGGGAGCCTATAATTTGCAGAAAGAGCGGCCAAATCATACCATTCTAGATATGGGCGTTTGTACGAAAAAGTCATTCCTTTTGGCTTTAGACCGAACTGATTCTTCATCATCTCGGTCACCTTAAGCAGCAACTTGTCAGCTTGCGGATTTAGTTTCTCGGTACTTGCTGACTCATCTATGGATTCAAATCCCACGTGCCTTGATATCCTAGATTTGGTATCATGTGGAGGGTGTTCTAATCCATGCCATAGTGATAGCCTTGTAGAATCTTAATCTGTTGGGTTCTTTGCTGGCTTGCTGCTTGAAGTCTCTGATTATAGACATAAGGATCTATATCTCTATGGATCCTTTAAATTGATGGTGCTATCTTCTGAGCCGATGATGGTATGTGGCCTGATGTGCCAAAATTGATCATCTAGTTTTGACTTTGCCCCGCCGGCTGCTGCACATGATGTACTGATGGTCCAGGATTATACTGTATCTGATTTGTAGCAGTACCCAAAGTTTGTTTAGATGAATCTTGAAGTGTCTGGACGCCACCATTACCAGTTGGTGCTGCTTCTTGATGACTGGTACCGACTTGATTAGTGCCTTAGGTCAATAGATCTAGAATATTACAACAAGTCGATCTAATCTGACCAACTCGAATTCCATGAATCGCCTCTTTCATGGCGTTGTGAAACACGTCAATGAAAGCTTCATTGCGGCTTGATATGGCATCACGAACATACTTGTCTATGGCTTCCATAAAGAAACGTCTATCTTCAGTTTCGACCGTATCTATCTGCCCATGTAGTAGAACTCTTGGTAGTGAAAATTTCTGAATAATTGTGTTGTCACGTATTTTGGTGTAGGACAACAAATACTTCTTCTGAAATTCTTCCGTAGCTTTATTGATGGTATCCTTATCTTTATCAGACAGGTCTTCATAATGTACCATAAGGATGCTGTCGTTGTTGTGAACCGCCATGAAGATTGTGGTGTCCCACCGAGTATGCCAGAAACGTGTGTCGACATAGAATTTCATCCCGTGCCAAGGACACACGCAGCAAGCCAGAAGGGTCCGCTCAATGGAGCAGATCCGCCTAGCTTCAGCGCAGGGGTGATCGATCCTGCGCAATCCTCCCAAGGCGTGCCAGTCAATTTAACCCTGCAACTGACAAGGAGAGAAAGTTCATTAGTAATTAAGGGTGGAACTTACCGATGTGACCAGACAGTCCCGAATGTACGGCTGTGAGAGCCGATATGAAAGAAAATTGAATAAATAGCTGATTCCAGTATATTCATGAGAATAAGTCAGTTAGAACTCATGAGGTCGTGTGAAGAGAATCGGTTATCATTCAGGATAAACATCATTTAAACAAATATTAATCAATGGCAATAAGATATCAACAGTGATCGGTTTGCACTGAGCTAATGATTATTAGTAATCGAACTCCTCTTTGTATAAAGAAACAATTCAACATCACTTAACTATTTAATAAAGATAAATCTAATGGACATATTAGATCTCATCTATCGCCATGACCAGTGGGGCATGAGGCAGAATCATGCAGGCCGTAGAAACAACAACAGACTCGATGACCCTAACTCATTTCTAATATCAGTGGGGCATGAGGCAGAATCATACAGGCCATAATACAGTAACAAGATCATGGGCTAACACATCTTTCAACTTATCTCTACTTCAATGATCTCGTGACGTGAACTGTTCATGAAAGTATTCGATATCGGCTAAACAGCCGATTCAGGCATAGCGCACAGTTAAGGTCATGCTTCCTCAGGAACGGATCTACCAACCGATGATCCCCACTCCACGGTGCCAACAGTGGGGTGAGAGGCAGAATACCATAGACCATGATGACGGGCCATGAAATGGTTTTCATTAACTAATAGATCTACTCAAGATCGAACATGCCTTAACCGCACGCTATGCATGATTAAGATTGACGCAAAACAGCCGATAAAAACATAACTCATCGTTTAGGATGTAGATTAGATTGGTTTTAGATTAGCAAATGATGACTTAAACAAGATATAAGGTCGATCTAGATCAATCTCAATCGAACAGAGTGATATTGCTGTAATTAGATAAACAATAAAAGCAATAAGGAATACCGGTAATTTAATGAATCTATCAAAGACTGCCATACTAAGGTAGAGCCGATAACTTGACCTTGATCTAATTCAAGCAGTGGGGTGTGAAGCAGAATCACATAGGCCATACTTGAATTAGGCAAGAGTCGATAACTAGCTTATACCAGAGCCGCAGTGGGGTCGATCGGATCGATGCAGCTATACGAACAGAGGTATAAACCATGACGGTACTTACAACAAGCAGTGGAGGTCGACCGGATCGATATAGCCGTACTTGCCGTGGAACTCGTCGAGATCTACTCTACTCCTACTCCTAAGGGGTGGACGGAGCCGAAAAAAGTAATTGACTTGTATTTGATTGATTGGTTCCTTTACAATAGCCGGGGTTTGGTATTTATACCCGGAGCCTAAACATGAATCCTACTCGAGCATGATTTGTTACAAACTTTGGCATAAAATAAAAACATTCCTAATTTAAGATAACTTGGACTTTAATCTTTCCCTTTTTTTTAGAGTCCGATACGTTTTCTTCCTGCGTCGAGCGTAGCCTCTGTCATTATCTGCTGGCGCTGTCCGAAGAAAGCCGATTCCTAGATTTTGCATCTGAATCAGCTGTTTCTGATCAGCCTGGGCGTTCGGTTTTAACCGACGGTTTGGTTCGGTTTTTTCGGTTTTCCAAAATTTCGGTTTCTAGAAAATGACCCCCGATCGGTTTGCTAAAATTCCAAAAACCGACCAATTTTGGTTCGGTTTTTCGGTTAAAACCGAATAAACCGATGCAAGAAAACATCAGACAGGATTTAGAATTGACAGCACAACACGGTATATTGTTTGAAGACTCAAGATTGTTACAAACTTAACAATTCAATGCTCAAATCAAATATTACAAATTTGCAGTTCATTCTTGATAATAAACTACAGTACTCCATCAGTTTTGATAAACAACAGGAAAAAACAGGGTTCGGTTCGGTTTTTCGGTACTTCGGTTCGGTATTGCATAGAAACCGAAACCGAAGCCGAACACCGAACTTCACAGAACTAGAAACCGAAACCGAACCGAAAAACCGAACTACCGACTATTCGGTTCGGTTTCGGTTCGGTTCGGTTTGGTGTTCGGTTTTTGGTGAAAAAGTGCCCAGGCTGAGTTTCTGATCCGCCCGCAACTGATTCCTTGATGATACAATCCTGAGAGCTTCTGGGTTCCTGTGACTCTCCTTCCAAATTTTGGTGTAAACAGGCGTCATGACGTGTAAGCTCGGCGCCAATTACCCTGGCGCCGAGATGAGGGTCTAGATTTTGAAAGCATACGTCCAGGAGCATATTTGTGAAAAACTTTTAAAAAAAGGGTTAAAAATAAAAATTTCGGGGGTTTGAGCTATATCTTGGGTATAGATTCTATGTTGTTTATTAGAGCATATCATATCGCATTCTTTTTTTATTTCATTCGTAGTAGTTTTTTCATTTCCAAAAATCAGTGAGAAAATATAGAATGGTACTTTATTTTAAACTAGGAAATGTGCCTGTGCGCTCAAGGGGACCTAATATGTCTTTGAAGTCAGATTCCGTACATCACTTGACACAAGTCGTTTCCTACTCGTATGAACACGGGTACTGACTCTAAGTCAAACACCGGACGTGAGGACATAGGGGCATTTTGAAAATAAAAAAGTCAGTTGAAAGAAACCACTCGCTCTTTAATATTAAGGGGGTGTTTAGTTGGCTGAATTTTGGATTTTGGGCTATTGTAGCACTTTCGTTTTTATTTGACAATTAGTGTTCAATTATGGTCTAATTAGGCTCAAAACGTTCGTCTCGCGATTTCCAATCAAACTGTGCAATTAGTTTTTTTTTCGCCTACATTTAATGCTCCATGCACGTATCACAAGATTCGATGTGATGGGTACTGTAGCAATTTTTTAAAATTTGACCTGGCAACTAAACACGGGCTAAGTAGAAGTAGAAATAGAGATAAAAGGTTCCTTCGCTAAAAAAAAATATTGTGCTGAGCCTAGGTACGTACGAAGACGGTCCATATATATATCTGTCTTCTGTGTCACATATAAGAAGAATTTTGGGCCTATACAGTGGAAACAGCCGGCCGGCTTTGATTATAGAGGGAAGGACGGCAGGTACGAGGCCCAAACGTAGTCAACGGCCGGTCCAGGAACAGAAAAATGAAATCAAGCAGCAGAACAAACGAACGCTAACCAACATTCTCTGAAAGTGAATCGCCAAAAAAAAAACGGAAAGAGGCAGCTAATATATTACAGTATATATATAGCTGAACCAAGCAGGATGTTCTGTTAATCTAAAGCATACAGAGCGGGTTTGGATTCCCTGATATGGTGAAGGATGTCTGACGCATGCACGGAGCTCCTTCAGCAGTCTGATTTTATTAGACGCCTGAGATGGAGAGATCCTTGTCTGAGCTGTGTCCTACCTAGCAAACGTGGGTCCAAACTGCCCCATGTAGATTTTCTTAATAGCTTGAGTTCTGTCACTTAAACCGGTATATATTTGCTGGATATTAGTAGCTTTATATATATATATATATATATATATATATATATATATATATATATAAACGCAGCTGATGTAAAAGTTTTTGGACAATTTTCTGAAGCCTATATATAAATAGGGGCAAAGCTATATGTAGATTAGCGCACCCCATAAAAATTATAAAAACACTGATTATGTCTAAGAGCCTCTTTAGAACACAGGATTAAAAAAAACAAAGAAATAGGAAAATGCTTGGTTGATGACATCTAGACGGATGGACAGATCAACCCCGCGCGTGTTACGCCCTATAAAAAAAAGGGGCGCGCAGTTACAATCAAGCGGGTCCGCACACACCCTGGGAGCACGTGCAGCCACTCATTTGGGGTGCATGCGGCCTGTGGGCGCCGTGCATGCACGTGAGAGAGGACTGGTTGCATGCTACGTACGCTGCTGGCTGGACTAGCCGGCCAGGCCCCTAGCCGCACACGCCCAGGGCCACAGGCCTCCTTGCCATGCCTGCCTTTGCTGCCTAGCGCCTAGGCCTGCTGCTGCTTGTTGTGCTGCTATTTTTCTCTCTGTGTGTGTTGTATGCGCCTAGGCCAAGCTGCCCCTGCCACATGCTGCCTGCCGCATTGCTGCTTTTGCCGACCGACTTAGGCGCTTAGCTAGTTGCAGGGCTGGCCAAGCCGTTTGCCTGTTTGTGAGAGGAGCATGTGACCACATCTCCATGGCAGCTGAGTGTTGGCACAAATTTTTTCGTCACTCCATGGTCTCCAGCTCCGTATGTTTCATGTGTTTTAGATGTATGTTTCATAGATGTTGTATAGTACATATGTTGCAATTGTATGTTTCAAATATTTCAGCTGTTTCAAACGTATGTTGCATAGTTGCAATGTCTATACACGTATGTTGCAAGTATATGTATCAAATGTTTCAGCTGTTTCAAATGTATGTTGCAAGTGTTTTGTCTAGATGTTGCATGAGCTATACACGTATGTTGTAAGTGTATGTTTCAAATATTTGTCGCACCCGGTTTTAAGAACAAAATCAGATACACACCATATGTGAACCCAGAAAGTCAAATATCACATATAGCTATAAATAAGGGCCATATCAAAAGACAATGCACAATATATAACGTACTTAGTATATAGAATATAATCTTAGACAGCAAATAGCGGAAAGACAACTCCAAGCTTCGGGTGAAGACTCCAATTCTACAGGGACAACTGACTGGTTGATCACAAGCCTAATTTCTCCAAACTCTAGCGATCTGGTACCCATCCGGAATTTTTCCAAAGTATTAAAAAATAAAGCAAGCGTAAGTACATGTCGTACTCAACAAATATATCATAGGGTTCATGAGGCTCAAAAGGCTGACACTGGTTTAACTACGATTAGCTTTTAATTGTCACAATTTTAGCATAGGAGCAGCAACAAGTTTATCACAAGCCCATATAAACACATAATCAGGTAAACATGAATAATAAATAGCATAAACAATAATTATTAGTGAGCACATTTATCATTAGTATCATCAGTGTTCACCATCTATTCTGTAAATGTTCCAAGGCCGCTCGTGGCCATGAGTATGGCTGATATACCAGTTTTACACTCTACAGAGGTTCTACACTTTCACTGTGAGTCTTGATTTACCCTTTCGCCCGAGGTGATCAGACTCTTGACCCACTACCAAGGAAGATTGACAGGGTTCACTATGAAGCATTTCAAAGGTTCGTCTAACAAGTTAGGGCCATTAGATTCACTCGACAAACAGATATAGGAACCCCCTATCGAATGGCATAATTCTATCACAACTATACACATAAGAGTAGAGGTTGTCATATACCCGATTCGTTAAGTCATTCTTACGCCAATGAAGATAACCTCTAACAAGCTAGAAAAGGTTCTCATACTGAGCTAAAGCCAGAGCCATGTAGCCCTCACAGCTGTACTGTAAGTCCTGGATGATCACTTACAGATAAGTCCTTAGAGAGAGGAATCTAGAGCACAATAAAAACAGCCCAATGCTCTAGCCACCTTGATTCCATGTTGCTAAAAAGCATCTTTTAATGTTTATTGCATATTCCATTAGTCAAGTTATAAGATCATAGTTGTAGTTGAGCACTAGCATCATACTACTAAATGCAATACCCCATAGGGGTCAAGGTACAAGGTACAAAGTACTAGGAAATCCTTAGTGGTAGTCAAGGTAGACACATGCAGCATGATAAGTGATTAATGGTGTATAGGACAACAAGGAAGATCTCATACTATACTTGCCTTAAACTTAGATCCTTCTTGAAGTCCAAAACTGCAAAGATCTGCTTCTTGATTCACCACGTATAACTCACCGACTGGACATGATCATACAACACCACATACGCATTATGCAATCATACACGAAGCAAATAATAGATCTAAATTAGAATAGTACACCAAACATAAAATTAAGATGAAAAGTTTGTAAAACGAATCTACATCTCGCTACAAACACACAGACGTAAAAAGCACACTAATCGGAGCTATGATTGAAAAGATACAACTACCGAGAGATCTACTTATAAAAAAATATAAAACTATTAGCTTCATGTGTTTTAACTATATAAAAAACATATATAAGATATTTTATAGATAATATAAATTAATATGGATGAAAATGGTACGGATATTTATCCGACCGTCCGTTCGACCGAACAAATATGAACACTTAAATGGATAATTATGTGGATATTCGGAATTTTTCCTAGATACGGATACTTAAATGGATAGTTTACACGGATATCAAATACAAATATGATATCGTCGGTATCCGACGGATACGGATAATCCGAGTAAAAAAACAGATATATCCGTCCGGATACTATCCGTTTAAGTATGTGGAGTAGCGAAGGAAGTGCAGCGCATGGGCAGATGGGGAGGCCTTGCCTGGTAGTTCCATGTCGAGCCCAAACTTATTTCATCCACATTTATTTGTTAAAAATATATTTGTGTATTATAAACTCAAAGCATAAAGTACTACGGTACGTATGTTTATGTACGTACAATAAACTAGTACAAAGCCTACCAACACATCACATCTCCGCCTCAGGCTTAATCTAGATGGATTATAGACTCATGGAGTGGTTTAATGGTTTGGGCACCTCTATGATATATAAACGTTGCTTTTACTTAATATCCGAAAAGATATTTGTATTCGACATTCTCCGAATCCGATTCATACTGTATTCGATACTCACTATTCGTATCTATAACCGAGATAATCCGTATTCGTATATGAATCCGATAGCTATCTGTGTTCGAATCCGAATCCGAGCAGAAATATGAAAACAAATATGGTATCAACGATATCCGTTCGTATCCGATCCGTTTTCATCCCTGTAAATTAAGTCAAATTTAGGTTTGAATTATAATACTAAAGTAAAACAAATTATATTTTATTTATAAAACCCAGTTGCATAATTATTATTTAAGTTAGAGTTTAAACCATGAAATCCTAGAGTAATTAACATAGTAAAAATTGTTACTAACGCGCAGATTACATCGTTACGAATCCAACGAAACTTGAATGGGTCAAAACGGAGCTAAAACGTAGAAGATATGAATTAAACAAAATTTCCTTTAATAAAATAATAGATTAAATCTAACGTCGAATTTTAAAAGTTGAAGACATATCTAAAAGTGGTATAAACATGTAGACAACATAAATACGAACCTAACGCAAGTTGAACGGGTCAAATCGAAGTTAAAACGGAGATTTTATGGCTAAAACAAGATTAGTGGCAAAACTGTAAATAGATGAAAACGTATTTTGAATCTAATCCGAAGAAACTACGCTTTCTAAAGAAGAAAACGTAATAAGTGATTGCGCTATGGACCGTGGGTTCTATTTTGAATAAACCGAGGGGCTCTTTAGAAAGATGGCATGCGAAGGGGTACGGGATGATCTAGACCACTGGATGGGAGATGAACGGTTCGGATAAGATCGAGAAGAGAGAGGGAGGAGGCTACCGGCCGGAACAGTAGCCGGTGTGGTGGTCGGCCATTGCCGGCGATGGAGCTTTGCCGGAACAACGATTCTGGGCGTGGTTTACAACGAGAAAGGCATGAGCAGAGAGAGGGAGGCACGATGAACTCACCTCAACAATCCTCGGCGGCGTGGAGAGGACGGAGCCAGCGTGCGGCTTGGCGGGGCGACGGCGGATGACGGCGCTAGGTTGTGGTGCGGCTACGGGCGCTCGGCGAAGGGGACTACGGCGCTGGAGCTCGGATTGGGAGGCACGGGCATGGGGCATCCGGTTTATATGAGGGGGGACGACTTGGGCGACACGGCAACGGACGGTGGCGTAGCGAAGCCGGACACGGTGACTCGGTAGAGTCTGGCTCAGACTCGATCCGAAGGAAGAAGGAGCGCCTGACGGGTGGGCCAGGGTGGTCAGCGAACCGAGGGAGAGAGAGATGGGCGCTTGCACGGCTTCGGCCTGGGCCGCGGGGAAAGCCATAACAGAGGGAGAAAGAGAGTAACACGGGGCGAAACTGGTCCAAGAACTTCTCGCGAAGCTCTGAGTTGTGCTTACCGTGACGAAGGACCAACAAAACGGCACGACGACTTCGGCTTCATTCGGCGGCTCAGGATGGCTGCGGAGCAAGAGTTCCTGGCGACGTAGGGCTTGCGCTAGGGATTGGTGGGGGAGGCTCGGGCGCAGGGCTTCGCTATTTAAGGGCCGAGCATCCATGGGGCACAAGACCAAGGGGGCTCAGTGTCCGGCTAGAATACGAACTGAGGCTGATGACGGAGCTAACTAGTGGGCCTAGTCTGTCAGCGTAAGCAAAAGAGAGGGACCGAGCGTCAGAGAGAGGGAGAGAAAAGGTGCAGGCACTACCTCTGCCGAGCTGGACTGCGACCTGCCAAACTGGGCCGTCGGTTGAGGGAGTGAGCATTGGGCCGGTGCCAGGGCAGAACCCCACGCAGGGAAAGGCAGTGAGGGAGAGAGGGCAGGCACGGGCAGCTAGCCTTGGGCCGAATAGGAGGGGAGAGGGGAGAGTAATGAAAAGAGTTTTTTTTTCCTTTTTGATTTTCAAACCGAATTCAAATATGAAACAAATCAAATTTGAATAGAGTTTCCAATACACTTTTCAATTTAATTAAAAATGAGAAATTTTGGTAAGTTCTCAAAAATAAATTTTACAAACTTTTTAAATTCTTTTATTTTCCAACTTCCTTTATCCTTCTTTTCTTTTACTTCAAAGCCATTTTTAATTTCATTTGCAAAAGCAATTTAAACCATTTTAAATTTTCAATCAAAACCACTCAACCAAATAAATTAAATGCAAGGGCATGTATGCTCAAACATGTTGCTACCTTATGATGAATTTTAATTTAATGAAAAATTTTATTTTCCTATGTTTTCATGAGCACAAAAATTCAAAATTACCTCAATTTACACCTATTTCAAAAGGAGCAAATTTTAGGGTGTTACAATATTTCAGCTGTTTCAAACATACGTTGCAAGTGTTTTATCTGGATGTTGCATATGTTGTAGTGGCCCTATACATATGTTGCAAGTGTATGTTTGTAAATGTTTCATTTGTTTCGGACGTTTGCTGCAACAAATACTTTATGTTGCAAGTGTTGCATGACCAGACGTGGGAAGTGGGCGTAGACGGAGGTGGTCCCCTCGTGCGTGCGGGAACCGAAGTAGGCGCGATAGCAACAACGCGTGGACAGGTGCAGCAGCAACGTGCAGGCGGGCATACAGGAGCTGCATGAATGCGTTGTGGGACCCACCTAAGGCAAAGTGGGAGGTGGAGGCGCGGTGCACGCGTCCCTTCTATTGGTTGGATGCATCAAGGAAGTGCATCGCCTGCGCCGTTTTCTACCGCATGCAGAGGGAGCGCGTCAGGCGCGTGGGCGAGCAGTAGGTGTGGGTGTCCGGATGGATGACCGGGCACTAGTCTTTCCAATAGGAAAAATATAGGAATAGGGTAGAAATACATGTGTACAACATTGGATTAAAAAACATAGGAATTTAGTGAGTATGGTTGTTTGGATGGCCAATAGGAAAACACGGAGTCTCTAGATACAAGTGAAGTTAGTGGTAGATCACCTCTGTTATTAATCAATCATCTGCAAGGATCAAACAACCTAGGGCCACCTATCAATCTATCATTTGGGAGCATGACACATCCTACATAGGATCACCTGCAAGGATGACAGAGTTGTTTGCCTCGATCCTACGCGTAGAAGTGAAAAAAATAGGGTTGACCTGGATAGAATGTTTCATGTGTTTTCCCTATAGAACCAGCCACGGAGGAATTTTCCTCTAATTTTCCTATGGAGCTTTCCTACAATCCAAATGCTGCTACACTGCTTCAATCCTAAGGAATCCGAATCCTACGTTTTTCCATTGTTTCACCTCCATTCCAAAGAGGCCCTAAAATTTCACCGAATTATTATACCCCTATATGAAAATTGTCTATGCATCTACGAGCCAAGTGCACCACCTCTGATTTGTTCTAACTTTGCCACCGTATATAACAACATATAGATATAGATAGATCGGTGTGTGTGTAATATAGCGAACCTCCAAATGGATTTCCCCCTAATTTGCTGGTGTGCTGTATGCGGTTGATGATTAGCCTGCTGCCTTTTGAAGTTTTGTAACTTATCGAGTTGGACTGCAGTGCGTGGATGCATGGGTCTCTCGGTGTACGACATCATTGTGCTAGCTAGCTGGCCAGCAGTGGTGCTCTGTGTCGATGTCACCGTATTATTGTAGTAGTACTAGCTAGTCTCCAAAGGCAATAAGCTAAGCGAAACATGATGCTCACGTGCCCGTTGACTCCTAGCTAGCAGCCCCCTGGTAATATAAGCACCTGCGCCAGAAGAGGGTTTTAGTACGTATACTTGTAGTGCGGGTTAGGTTTTGAGCTCACGCACGCACGGCACATTCTTCAGGCGTGCATGCGTCGTCGTTGTCTGGCGAGCGAGCGAGCAACCGTACGACACCTCTCTGTATTGTTGGCACGTAGCTACTGATAACTAGCTAGCCCATGTCATCCCCATGTCGATCCGATGTCCCTGATTGAGCCGCGTCTTACAAATTGAGAGGATCGAACGAGCGGTGACAGCGACATATGTAGTATGATCGTAAATAAGGTTGGAAAGGCACTACCCACTAATCACACGTACTCTCTCCGTCCCAAGAGCGTGCAATTCTCCTTCTCTAAATAGTCAAACAAAGATTTGACCAAAAAACTATTAAAAATAAATATTAATATTTATAGTTCTAAATAAGTACTATTAAATTAAATATGGAATTTGTTTTCATAATAAATCTATTTATGAACATAAATGCTGATATTATTTTTCCTAAATTTAGCGAAACATTTTTTTTAATTGGTTCAAATATAGAATTGTAATTTCTTCAAAAGTACGTGGAAAATGAGTTTCATCGTGGAAAAGAAAAAGAAAAGAATAATCAACCAGTTGATTGATAAATTGCATGTCAATTGCTATATATATAATAATTCAATAACGAACGATGATGCAAGACCGTACCACTCATAATAATAACATGATATTCCCTGTGTATTCTCCAGCAATACAAGCTAGGTAGAACAACAAAACGAAATTGAAAACGCCACAACATGTGCATGTATGGCATGCGCATGCACAAAGTAAGTGACGCCCGACTGGTAGTAGATATACTCCATCCGTTCTAGATTATAAGTGACTTTGACTTTTTTTTACATCCATTTTGGTATGCATCTAGATATAATAATATGTCTGCATACATAGCAAAATGGATGAACAAAAAAAATCAAAACGAATTATAATTTGGAACGGAGGGCGTAGCTAGAACTGGAACACTAAATATTTCATGGACAAATGCATGATCTGGCGGTCGATGAGCTAGCTATATTACTGTGGACTCAATAAGCTAGCTAGCTTAGCATGCTCAACACGCATGCATGTGGCACTCGTCACTCCTCACAGACGAAACCAACAATGCAACTGACCATGCATGAGACACATGCAATCAGGACATGGATACATACATAGATGGATGAGCCATATGAGCCTGGCTAAGCATGTTAATCAATCTACACATGCATGCGTACGTCCACGCACGTTTGATCGATCGGCGCCATGCATGCCGGCCCGTCTGCTTATCAGTTAGTCGTTGGTACGATGGGCTCGGGTTGGGGTTGGATCCCCGTGATGAGGGCACCGGCCGCCAGGGTTGTTGGGGCTGAAGGTGCACCCCGACTGCCCGGCTGATGAATCCGTCGTCGTCGCCGCCGCTGCCATAGTCGTCGTCGTCGTCTGATCAGGCTTCGTGGCAGCCGTCATCATCGTTGCCGCCGCGAGCAGACGACCCGGCCTCCCGGCGCTGACGGTTGGCACGGCCGACGAAACCACGACAATGAGCACGAGGACGGCCACAGCAATCGCCGTCGTGCCAGCAGGCCGCCTCATCAACACCTTGGCCATGGTACTGTTTGTTTCCAGCGAGGTGGTGTTGCGGTTTAGGGAGCTATGCTATACATGTGTCTCCCCTTCTCTATGTATATGGCCGTAAAGGGAGCTGCATATGATTATATATATTGATCACAAGGATTAGTAATGCATGCATCAGATGCATGCTTAACGAGGTGGCAAATGGCCAGCAGTCAGCAGAGGTAGAATAGAAACGGTCAGAGTTCCGTACGCGGGGATTAGGAAGCGAAAAGGTAGAGGACCGAAGACAAACTAAGCTCTTCATGGGTGACTTTGCGGCAAACTGCACCTGCTACTACTCACTCAGAGGCGGGCAGGCGGCCCTTTTTAATCTCGACAAAATGCTCGCTCGTGTCTCTGTCACGCGGTTTACAGCTTTGCTTTTGCTCCCCACCAACCTAGCAGGAGACCGACCTGGCCAACCTGCGATCACCTTGCAAAATGGAAATAATGCACGGTTCAACGGAATCACACAAGGAAATTCAATTCGATCGCTATATATATTTTCCTTTTTCTTTCACAAAATTAAACGACCAGAATGGCCTGCTATAGTCGAACCCCATATATGCCTAGCTATGTTTGGCACATAGTAAACATATTATTTAGGCTCTGTTTTGTCCCATGAGCTTATAATTAACTGTTAAAATTAGCTCGTGGATCCAATTAATCATCCTAACAAATTAATAGTTTAAAATAAACTATTTAGCCAAGAGATGAAAAGTTATTAGTTGTGTCTTACTAGGTAACTACTATCAAGATTTATTTTAGGCTTTAACGATGTTGTTCTTTCTGGTACGGTGATGTGCTCGACGACAACGGGACGTTTTTTATGACTTCGTCAATCTCAAGATCTACCGGCTCTTAGTTTCAGCCTCTCAGAGGTGCTCATAGGGGAGGGGAGTGTGTGTATTTGTTAATTCATATGTGTGAGTGTATGTATATGTATGAGTGTTTGTGTCTATACTTTGATTAAAAAAATAACAAGAGGATCTAAAAGGGCCTCAACTAATTAATAGGCCAGCTAGCTAATAATCCGCTAATAAAAGGCTATTTGTTGGTTTCTTTTAGCTAGCAGCTACTCCCTCCATCAAATGCATTCCAAAAACTTTTAATGGGCCTGTTCGGAAGCACTTGCTTCTGGTGTTGCAAAAAGTAACAAGGAAATACTGTTCACCCAGGCAAGAAACTAGCAGCTACAGCCCATAACCGCTACAAATAAGTAGAACCAAAGGGACCTAATTTAATGAAATACTCGAATGATGTATGTACCTATAGATTTTTCCAATTAAAAAGTTTCTTCTCAAATTATTGTCTTCTTTAACAAACTTTGTCAAATCGAGCACCAAACGGAATGCTTTATTTTTTTTTACTACAAGGTTTAGAAGTCATAATATGTTGTATTTCTGGACGGAGGTAGTGACAATTACTAGCTTGGCTAGATTCAAACAGGCTCTTTAATTGCTATTTTATTGCCAAAATTGCCTAACGTCCTGCTTTGTCTATTTGTTAGTTCGTAGTTCAATATAGTGGGGGTAAACGGTCCCCGTGTAAGTGCGCTTGATTCGTTGCGAAGCAACCCTTTGTGTTTTCTTGTCTTTGTTTTTTTTTATTACGTGCAAGACACAATTCGTTTGCACGTTTGTAACACCCTAAATTTTACAACATTTTTAAATAGGGGAAATTGATTTGTTAAGCATTTTATGGGCATTTGAATTTAGGAAATAATAATTTTATTAGGAATAAAATCAAATATAGGTTGACAACCATGAATGTGCATACATGCCACTGCATACTATTTTGAATTTCTTGGTTTGAAGTCGGATTTTGAATTGAGTTGAAATTGCATTTCGAATTTGTTTTGAAGAAAAATCCGAAAAAGAAAAGAATAACTTTCTTCTCCACCTTCTTTTCGGCCCGAAGGCCTGCTGCCGTGGCCCACTCCATTTCTTTCCGCGCGGCCCATTTTCTTTTCCAGGCCGCTGCTTTCCTTTTCTCCCTGGCGAAGCGCGCGGCCCAGCGCTGCTAGCCGCCGGCCCACGCATCGCTCGGCCCAGCCGCAGGCCGCGCTCGTGCGAGCGTCGTTCCCCGCCGCTGACCAGCTGGGCCCGCTGGTCAGGCTCTTCTTCCTCGCATCGTAGCTGAGCCGGACACCATCTCCGTCGATGCCGTCGTGTCCGACCCGTCCACGCCTCGGTGCCGTGATTCTCAAGTCATCCCGCGCCCCCATAAATAGCGGCCGCACCCCTCCTCTCTCCCCAATCTCATCTAGCGTCCCTTTTCTTTGCCAAACAGCCGCAGCCGAGCTCCGATCCAGCGCCGCCGCCGACCTCCGCTGTCAACTCGCGCCGGACCGCCTCAACTGCTTCTCGCTCTCGGTGCTCGGGTCCGGTGAGTTCGCCGTTCCTTCCTCTCTCCCTCTGTCTTTTTCTTTCGACGTGGAGTGCGCTGCAAGCCGTGTACCGCGAGCTCCAGCAAGCTGGCCATGGCGCCGCCGTGATTCCAGCCGCCGTGGTACTCTGCCGGCGATTTCTTTTTTTTTATTTTTATTTCCGCTGGATCGATTCTCATTCGTCGGTTTCTAATCCGACGGCTCATAAATGAAGACACCCCTTCGCTGCCTATCTTTCAAATACGCCCTTATAAATATTCCAGATTCAACCCGCGGTCCTTTGCGCGTTTTACAGTTTACGTTTCTTTCTTTCGAAAGCGTATTTTCTTTCGGATGGGCTGAAATACGTTTTCAGTTATTCACAGTTTTGCCATTCAACTTGTTTTAGCCATAATTTCTCCGTTTTAACTCCGATTAGATCCATTCAAGTTGCGTTGGGTTCGTAATTAAGTAATCTACATGTTTATGCTAATGTAAAGTAGGTTTCCAACTTTTATAATTCGAGCTTAGATCTAATCTATTATTTGTCTATAGGAAATCTTGTTTAAACCATAACTTTTCCGTTTTAGATCCGATTTTTGTGATCTTCGCATCTGCGTGTTCATAGCGAGACATAGATTCGTTTTCCCAACTTTTCATCTTGATTCTTTGCTATTGGTGTACTGTTCTAATCTATAGCTTTGTTTGCTTTGCATGATTGCTCCTGGATGCGTGTATGTTGCTGTGGTTATCGAGTATAGACGGTGAGCAGTTCTCGGAGGATCAAGGGTACGACTTTGACGAGCAGGACCAGCAGGTATACATTGCTCAAGGCAAGTATAGCATGGGATCATCCTTGTTTCCTATTCACTTTAAATCATTAAATTCATATTGCATGTGTCTTCTTGTCAGGAATTTCCTAGAATTGGACTATTGCCTTGTCACCTATGGGTCATGCATATGGGTAGCTTTGCTAGAGCTCAGTTAAACCATGATCTTGTAACTTGACTAATGGTATATGCAATAAACATAAAATGTGACTTTTTAGCAACATGGAAACAGGGGGCTGGAGTGTTCAGCTACTTTCTAAATGCTTCAGATTTCTCTCCCTAAGGACTTATCTGTAAGTGATCATCCGGGACTTACAGTACAGCTGTGAGAGCTACATGGCTCTGGCTTTAGCTCAGTATGAGGATCTTTTCTAGCTTGTTAGTGGTTACCTTTATTGGCGTAAGAATGGCTTGACGAATCGGGTATAGGACAGCCTCTACTCTTATGTGTATAGCCGTGAAGGAATTGTGTCATTTGACAGGGGGGTTCCTATAACTGTTTGCCGAGTGAATCTAATGGCCCTAACTTGTTAGACGAACCTTTGAAAGGCTTCATAGTGATCCCTGCCTGCTCACCTTGGGAGTGTTTTGAGAGTTATAAACCCAGGCATATGGGAATCACGACTCATAGTAAAAGTGTACAACCTCTGCAGAGTGTAAAACTGGTATATCAGCCGTGCTCACGGTCACGAGCGGCCTTGGAACATTTATGGAATAGATGATCACTAAGTAATATCTGTTTATGCTATTCATTACTCATGTTTACATTTGATCATGTGTTCTACTTTGGGGACTGAAACACTTTGATGCTACTCATAAGCTAAAATTGTGACAACTAAAAGCTGACTGTTATTAAGCTTGTGTCTAGCCTTTTGAGCCTCATGAACCCCGTGTTACACTTGTTGAGTATGACATGTACTTACGCTTGTTTATTTTCACTATTTGGATAAAAATCCCGGATGGATAACAGATGACCCTGAGAATGATGATTTCCCTGAGGACTACTAGACTTGTGGTCAACCAGTCGACGTCCCTATGAATTGGAGCTTCCGCGATAGATCTTTTTATTATTTGTGCTATACTTATGTAATAACTCTGTCTTATTTGTGATGTAATAAACATTGGAGATGATACTATTCATAATTTGTCGGCTTATGTGTGTGACTGATCTCTGGGCGCACATAAGGTTATGCACCCCATTTTATCCTTAAAATTGGGTGTGACAGATTGGTATCAGAGCCGTGTTGACTGTAGGACGTAAGCCTAGTTAGCAATGGTCGTTTTAGCTTCTTTTGCTTCACTCATTTCATGCTTTCTATCGCACCCTTGTTATTTGCTAAAGTTTTATGCTTCTTTTACCTTATTCTATTATGAAAATTACTGCTTCTAATCTAATCTAACCTAACTAAATCTAATTCTGTAGATGCCTCGTGCCCACAAGACTGCCTGCATGAGCACTGGAGGGTATTACCCGCCACAAGGTTTGTCCATGGATCCTGAGGAGGAAGAACTTTAGGAGCAGGAATTGGATTCGCCAACACCGCCAACGCTTGAGTCCACACCTGAGCCAGCCCAGGATGACCCTCAAGAAGTTGAGATCGTTGACTTGTCCGAAAACAAAGATGAAGACATTGTTGAAGAGGATGAGCCGATCACGCCATTGGGGTGGACAATAAAGGTGTGGTATAAGCCGGGATGTGAATACTCCGTTTCACATCACCGACTCTTGAGCCTGCTGCAGACATACTACAGTGACTGGGATGCAGCTGTAGAATACGCTTGCGAAGAGCATGCACACCCTCTTGAAGACACCTACTAGAAGGTTAGGGTGTGCATCACCATCAAGGATGAGCAGAAAGGTGCGTATCAGCTGGATTCAAACTACGCACACCATGGTCACCGCGCTACCATGGAGGACGGCATAGAAGATGCAGCCGCTGAAGCTTGCATAGGCCTCTGTGGTCGCCGATTCGAGGTCATGAAGGATGATCAATATCGATTCCTTCCTCATCAACACCCAGAATTGGGATGGGCGATGATGGACCCGCAGGGCATGGATCCAACCACGGAAGCGATGGTACACTTTGGTTACGAGTCTGTGTCAAGGATTCGCCGATTGGAGGATCAATTGAAGGCTCAGCAGAAAGCAATCAAGAGGCACCAGCAAGTGATAGACGAACAAAGGGTGTGCCTTAATTTGCCCAAGATGTATGAGGAGCTTCCTCATAAGTATCGCCCCTAGATGTTGGAGTCCCTCTTTATGTAATAGCACGATAGTAGAACGGGTGAGTCGAGTTGGGTCGAGTTTTTAGTGCGGTGTGAACATTGCGTGTTTAGTTGATTTGTTCTTATATTTATGCATGAGTTGGATCTTTGTAATGTGTGCTGGAACTTTGTGGGCATGTCCGCAAGTTTCGTATTTAAGAATATTAAAGTTTGGGTCAATAAATAAATAGTTGGGTTTGTTACATCTCGCTCTTTCGGAATCTGTTTTTCGGAGCAGTCTGCCTTCATCTTAATGCCGAATAAAATATACACGACCAAAAATTATGAAATTGTTGTGGGAATAACTAGACTTAATTACCTTTCCAATGCCTCTGGAATCACCCCCATATCTGATCTGGTTCGTGAGATATCTCTGTTTCAAGTTAGAGTTACTGCACAGTCTGGAATCTGGGAACAGTTTCGGTTGTATCCCGTTTTTGAGTAATTTAACGACAGAATCTGGGAAACTGGTCTGAATAAAAGTTGTAGAAAATTTCGTAAGCTTTCCAACCATATAAAGTACACTCTATTTGGAATCCTGGAACTCGAGATATGACTGTTTTACAGAGCTGCTATTGTTGAGACTCGTCCAGAAAATTTTCAGAATGTATTCTAACTTGAGGGTTTCTAAATTTTGAATATTTGATAAGCAGATGTCTGGAAGAGGAAGAGGCCGAGGTCGAGGAGGTGTTCCCCCACATCCACCACCACCACCGACTATTGAACAACTCTTGGCAATACAGACGTAGCTCATGCAAACGTTGGTGCAGAATCAGCAGAATCAATAGGGTGGTGGAGCACCGCGTGATAAGCGTGGTGAATTCTTGAAGGGCCATCCCCTGGTGTTCTCTCATGCCACTGATCCACTGGAAGCAGATGATTGGCTTCGTGCAATAGAGAGGCAGCTCAACATAGTTCAATGTGATAATTAGCAGAAGGTGTTGTACGCTTTGGGACAACTTCAGGGAGAAGCTCAGGACTGGTGAGAGTCATTCGAGTATGGACGTCCTGCCAACGCTCCTCCTATCACCTGGCAGGAGTTCAAAGAGAATTTCAGATCTTATCACATACCAGAGGGACTGATAGAGCTCAAGCAAGAGGAATTTAGAGCTTTGAAGCAGGGATCCATGTCTATCGCTGAGTACTATGACAAGTTTGCTCAGTTGTCACGTTATGCTCTGAATGAAGTGGCTGATGATGCTGATAAGCAACGCCGCTTTCTCAAAGGTCTGTATGATGGTCTACAGCTCTAGCTTATGTCAAACACCTACCCCAACTTTCAGACGCTGGTGAATCGCGCTATTGTTATTGACAACAAGCGCAAGGAGATGGAGGCCAAGAAGAGGAGGCTTCAGGGACAAGCCTCTGGGAGCAATACTCGTCCACGTGCCAATTCTCAACAAGGCTTCCAGCAGAGGTTCCAGGGACCACCCAGTCAATGGAATCATGGTCAGTATCCTCAGCGCAATCTGAACCAGCAGCAAGTTAGCAATGCACGTCCTCAGCAGCAGAGTGTTCCACAGACACCACGACAGGGAACCCCCAACAACACCCCCATGAAGACGAGTGCACCTAGTACCCCCAACGTATGCTATCGTTGCGGAGAAGTTGGGCATTATGCTAATCATTGCCCCTGGAAGCAGAATCAGCAGACACCTCAGGGTCAGCAGAGTAATCAGAAGGGAATGCCGCAGAAGCCAGCACCCAACACAGGGAGGGTGAACCATGTGTCAATCGAGACGGCGCTTGCGGAACCAGAAGTCATGCTCGGTACGTTCAACGTCAACTCAACCCCTGCCACTGTTCTTTTCGATTCTAGAGCTTCGCATTCATTTATATCGCAAGCATTTGTTAGAAATCATAGCATACCATTATGTGCCATGCAAAATCCCATATTAGTAAACTCACCGGGTGGGAGTATGCAAGCTTCATATCGTTGTCTGCCAACTAGTTTAACTTTAAGGGGGGTAAAGTTCAAAGTGAGCCCCATGGTGTTGAGAGCATCTGGTATAGATGTGATTCTGGGTATGGATTGGATGATGAAACAACAAGCAGTAATCCAGTGTAAAGAAAAGGTAGTTGTTGTGACCGCACCGAATGGAGAAAGAATCAAGGTTGATGTGGTAATACAAGCACCACCAACCACCACAGTGAACCAGCTTGATGATAGCGACAACAAGGAGGACCCAGTGGTGGATGAATTTCTAGATGTGTTCCCCGATGATTTGCCAGGTATGCCGCCTGACCGTGATATTGAGTTTATTATTGAATTATTACCTGGAACTGCACCTATAGCTAAGCGTCCATATAGAATGGGGGTTAAAGAATTAGAGGAACTTAAGAAGCAAATTACGGAGTTACAGGATAAAGGTTTTATTCGTCCTAGTTCGTCACCTTGGGGAGCACCAGTTATATTTGTTGACAAGAAGGATGGTACTCAGAGGATGTGTGTTGATTATTGATCACTCAATGAGGTTACTATCAAGAACAAGTATCCATTGCCTAGAATTGATGATTTGTTTGATCAGTTGAGAGGTGCCTATGTTTTCTCTAAGATTGATCTTCGTTCTGGCTACCATCAATTAAGGATTCGTGCAACAGATATACCCAAGACAGCTTTTACTACGAGGTATGGTTTATATGAGTACACTGTTATGTCATTTGGTTTGACCAATGCACCTGCCTACTTTATGTACATGATGAACAAGGTGTTCATGGAGTTTTTGGATAAGTTTGTGGTGGTGTTTATCGATGATATATTGATATTCTCCAAAACAGAAGAAGAGCACGCTGAACATATGAGGTTGTTGCTGCAGAAGCTCAGAGAACACAAGTTATATGCCAAGCGAAGCAAGTGTGAATTTTGGTTGAAGGAAGTTTCTTTTCTTGGTCATGTTGTCTCCAACGGTGGAATTGCAGTAGATCCCGGTAAGGTGAAAGATGTGCTAAATTGGAAGCCACCAACAGATGTGGGATAGATACGCAATTTCTTGGGATTAGCTGGATACTATAGAAGGTTCATTGAAGGTTTCTCTAAGCTTGCTAAGCCAATGACAGCCTTATTGGAGAAAAATGCTAAGTCCGTGTGGTCTGAGAAGTGCCAGGCTAACTTCGAAGAGTTGAAGAAGAGGTTGACTACAGCTCCAGTGTTGACTTTGCCAGACCTGAATAAAAGCTTTTTGATCTATTGTGATGCATCTCGTCAGGGACTTGGATGTGTTCTTATGCAAGAAGGCAGAGTAGTGGCTTATGCATCTCGGTAGTTGAGAAAGCATGAGTTAAATTATCCTACTCATGACTTGGAGCTAGCAGCAGTGGTTCATGCCTTGAAGATATGGAGGCATTATCTCGTTGGACATAAGAGTGACATCTATACTGATCACAAAAGTCTAAAGTACATTTTCACTCAGACAGATCTTAATATGAGACAGCGTCGATGGTTAGAGTTGATCAAAGATTATGATTTGGAGGTGCACTATCATCCTGGGAAGGCGAACGTTGTTGCCGATGCTCTTAGTAGGAAGAGTTATGTCAATGAGGTGCAGGTGACATCGATGTCAAGTGAGTTGTGTGCTGAGTTTGAGCGACTGAATTTAGGCTTTATTACCAATGCAGTGGAGTTGGTGTTGGAGCCTAAATTGGAGCAAGAAATACATAAGGGACAGTTACAGGATGCGAAGTTGAAGGAGATAGCAGAAAACATAGTGATTGGTAAGGCACCAGGTTTTAGTATGGATGACAATGGAACTCTGTGGTTTGGGAAAAGGTTGTGTGTGCATGAGGATAAGGCTATACG
Source organism: Miscanthus floridulus (assembly GCF_019320115.1). Taxonomy (NCBI): domain Eukaryota; kingdom Viridiplantae; phylum Streptophyta; class Magnoliopsida; order Poales; family Poaceae; genus Miscanthus; species Miscanthus floridulus. Next base: position 42,062,426 of record NC_089581.1, read on the forward strand.
AGAGGCAATTCTTTATGAGGCCCATGAGTCTACTTATTCTATTCATCCTGGAAGTACCAAGATGTATTTGGATTTAAAAGAGAAGTATTGGTGATACGGACTCAAAAGAGATGTTGCTGAATATGTTGCTTTGTGTGATACCTGTCAGAGAGTCAAGGCGGAACATCAAAGACCTGCAGGATTGTTACAACCAATGAAGATACCTGAGTGGAAGTGGGAAGAAGTTGGTATGGATTTTATAGTTGGGTTACCATGTACTCAGAGAGGTTATGATTCAATCTGGGTAATAGTAGATCGGTTAACTAAGGTTGCCCACTTCTTACCGGTTAAGACTACCTATACTGGACCCCAATTGGCTGCGCTATATATGGAGAGAATAGTTTGTCTACATGGGGTTCCCAAGAAAATTGTGTCTGATCGAGGTACCCAATTTACATCTCTTTTTTGGCAGCAAGTACATAGTTCGTTGGGAACCAAGTTGAATTTTAGTACAGCATATCATCCTCAGACAGATGGGCAAACTGAGAGAATTAATTAGATATTGGAGGATATGTTGAGAGCTTGTGCGTTGTAGTATGGAACAAGTTAGGACAAGAGTTTGCCTTATGCAGAGTTCTCGTACAACAACAGTTATCAGAAAAGTCTCAATATGGCACCTTTCGAAGCTTTGTATGGACGAAAGTGTAGAACCCCATTGTTTTGGAATCAAACGTGAGAAACTCAAGTGTTTGGACTAGATGTTTTGAGAGACGCAGAAGAGCAAGTAAGGATGATCAGGGATAACTTGAGAGTCGCTCAATCTCGACAAAAGAGCTATGCCGACACTAGAAGAAGAGAATTGGTTTTTGAAGTAGGTGATTATGTGTACTTGAAGGTGTCACCTATGAGAAGTGTGAGAAGGTTTAACATGAAGGGAAAGTTAGCACCAAGGTATATTGGACCTTTCAAGGTTTTAGAGAGACGTGGAGAGGTAGCTTATCAGTTAGAATTGCCTGAGAGTTTGTCGGGTGTACACGATGTGTTCCATGTATCTCAGTTAAAGAAGTGTTTGCGTGTACCTGAGGAATAGATACCGTTAAATCTAATTGATGGCATCTACAGAATTAGATTTAGTTAGGTTAGATTAGAAGTAGTAATTTTCATAATAGAATAAGGTAAAAGAAGCATAAAACTTTAGCAAATAACAAGGGTGAGATAGAAAGCATGAAATGAGTGAAGTAAAAGAAGCTAAAACGACCATTGCTAACTAGGCTTGCATCCTACAGTCAACACGGCTTTGATACCAATCTGTCACACCCAATTTTAAGGATAAAATGGGGTGCATAACCTTATGTGCGCCCAGAGATCAGTCACACACATAAGCCGACAAATTATGAATAGTATCATCTCCAATGTTTATTACATCACGAATAAGACAGAGTTATTACATAAGTATAGCACAAATAATAAAAAGATCTATCGCGGTAGCTCCAATTCACAGGGACGTCGACTGGTTGACCACAAGTCTAGTAGTCCTCAGGGAAATCATCATTCTCAGGGTCATCTGTTACCCATCCGGGATTTTTATCCAAATAGTGAAAATAAATAAGCGTAAGTACATGTCGTACTCAACAAGTGTAACACGGGGTTCATGAGGCTCAAAAGGCTAGACACAGGCTTAACAACAGTCAGCTTTTAGTTGTCACAATTTTAGCTTATGAGTAGCATCAAAGTGTTTCAGTCCCCAAAGTAGAACACATGATCAAATGTAAACATGAGTAATGAATAGCATAAACAGATATTACTTAGTGATCATCTATTCCATAAATGTTCTAAGGCCGCTCGTGACTATGAGCACGGCTGATATACCAGTTTTACACTCTGCAGAGGTTGTACACTTTCACTATGAGTCGTGGTTCCCATATGCCCGGGTTTATAACTCCCAAAACACTCTCAAGGTGAGCAGGCAGGGATCACTATGAAGCCTTTCAAAGGTTCGTCTAACAAGTTAGGGCCATTAGATTCACTCGGCAAAAAGTTATAGGAACCCCCCTGCCAAATGGCACAATTCCTTCACGGCTATACACATAAGAGTAGAGGTTGTCCTATACCCGATTCGTCAAGCCATTCTTACGTCAATAAAGGTAACCACTAACAAGCTAGAAAAGATCCTCATACTGAGCTAAAGCCAGAGCCATGTAGCTCTCACAGCTATACTATAAGTCCCGGATGATCACTTACAGATAAGTCCTTAAGGAGAGGAATCTGAAGCATTTAGAAAGTAGCTAAACACTCCAGCCCCCTGTTTCCATGTTGCTAAAAAGTCACATTTTATGTTTATTGCATATACCATTAGTCAAGTTACAAGATCATAGTTTAACTGAGCTCTAGCAAAGCTACCCATATGCATGACCCATAGGTGACAAGGCAATAGTCCAATTCTAGGAAATTCCTGACAAGAAGACACATGCAATATGAATTTAATGATTTAAAGTGAATAGGAAACAAGGATGATCCCATGCTATACTTGCCTTGAGCAATGTACACCTGCTGGTCCTGCTCGTCAAAGTCGTACCCTTGATCCTCCGAGAACTGCTCACCGTCTATACTCGATAACCACAGCAACATACACGCATCCAGGAGCAATCATACAAAGCAAACAAAGCTACAGATTAGAACAGTACACCAACAGCAAAGAATCAAGATGAAAAGTTTGGAAAACGAATCTACGTCTCGTTATGAACACGCAGACGCGAAGATCACAAAAATCGGATCTAAAACGGAAAAGTTATGGTTTAAACAAGATTTCCTATAGACAAATAATAGATTAGATCTAAGCTCGAATTATAAAAGTTGGAAACCTACTTTATAGTAGCATAAACGTGTAGATTACTTAATTACGAACCCAAAGCAACTTGAACGGATCTAATCGGAGTTAAAACGGAGAAATTATGGCTAAAACAAGTTGAATGGCAAAACTGTGAATAACTGAAAACGTATTTCAGCCCATCCGAAAGAAAATACGCTTTCGAAAGAAAGAAACGTAAACTGTAAAACGCGCAAAGGACCGCGGGTTGAATCTAGAATATTTATAAGGGCGTATTTGAAAGATAGGCAGCGAAGGGGTATCTTCATTTATGAGCCGTCGGATTAGAAACCGACAGATGAGAATCGATCCAGCGGAAATAAAAATAAAAAAAAGAAATCGTCGGCACAGTACCACGGCGGCTGGAATCACGGCGGCGCCATGGCCAGCTTGCTGGAGCTCGCGGTACACGGCTTGCAGCGCACTCCACATCGAAAGAAAAAGACAGAGGGAGAGAGGAAGGAACGGCGAACTCACCGGACCCGAGCACCGAGAGCGAGAAGCAGTTGAGGTGGTCCGGCGCGAGTTGACAGCGGAGGTCGGCGGCGGCGCTGGATCGGAGCTCGGTTGCGGCTGTTTGGCGAAGAAAACGGACGCTAGATGAGATTGGGGAGAGAGGAGGGGTGCGGCCACTATTTATGGGGGCGCGGGATGACTTGAGAATCATGGCACCGAGGCGTGGACGGGTCGGACACGACGGCATCGACGGAGATGGTGTCCGGCTCAGCTACGACGCGAGGAAGAAGAGCCTGACCAGCGGGCCCGGCTGGTCAGCGGCGGGGAACGACGCTCGCACGAGCGCGGCCTGCGGCTAGGCCGAGCGATGCGTGGGCCGGCGGCTAGCAGCGCTGGGCCGCGCGCTTCGCCAGGGAGAAAAGGAAAGCAGCGGCCTGGAAAAGAAAATGGGCCGCGTGGAAAGAAATGGAGTGGGCCGCGGCAGCAGGCCTTTGGGCCGAAAAGAAGGTGGAGAAGAACGTTATTCTTTTCTTTTTCGGATTTTTCTTCAAAACAAATTCGAAATGCAATTTCAACTCAATTCAAAATCCGACTTCAAACCAAGAAATTCAAAATAGTATGCAGTGGCATGTATGCACATTCATGGTTGTCAACCTATATTTGATTTTAATCCTAATAAAATTATTATTTCCTAAATTCAAATGCCCATAAAATGCTTAACAAATCAATTTCCTCTATTTAAAAATGTTGTAAAATTTAGGGTGTTACAAGGTTGACTACTTAAACCTCTGATGCGTTAGCGACGACCTTCACTGGTGCATGTTTGGTTGGTCACAGCACTTGTACCATTGTATGTTCTTTGAATGCTTTAAACAGACGCCCAATAGTTTGCTATTGTTTAGACCGCAACTATCCAATAGGCAATTTAGCCATGCGTTGGTCGCAAAATGCTTCAACTACTGGCAAGTTGAGAATTTTTTTTTTTAATTTTAACACTTTTTATAAATTAATTTTAAATCTAACACTGTTCTTTCTTCAAAACTAACACTTTTGGCCGCGCCTATTGCCATGGCGCGGCGAAAAGCCTGTGCCGCGCTATGTATGGTGGCGCGGCGGGTGGATGACGTGGTGACGACCGGAAATGCTGATCGGTGACGTGGCAGGGCTTGCCGCGCCACCGATCTTGGCACGGCAGTGACACGCCATGATCGGTGGCGCGGCAGAGCCGAATAAAAGCGCCGCGGTCTAGTCCCTCTTGCCCGAGCACGCCCGCGCCTACCCGCCGCGCCTGCCGCCGGCAAGGCCTGCCTGCCGCTGAGCACACCGGCCGTTGCGTCGGCCGCGCCATGAACACCGGCACGCCACGGCCGCCGGCCGCCCACTGCGCCCGCCGAGGCCAGCGCCCGCGCCTCCCGGCCTGGTCTAGCGCGCCACCGCCGCGAGGACGAGCGCCGCTGCCGCGAGGTACTCCTCTAGTGTATTTGTTGATTGAATCGACATTGTTAGTATAGTAAGTTAGTAAAATAAATAAAGTTAGTATAATTAATAAAGTATAGTTAGTAAAGTTAGTATAGGTAATATAGTAAGTTAGTATAGATAGTAAAGTTAGGTAGTTTAGTTAGTACAGTTAGTGAGTCTAGTTATACATTGTATTTAGTCTAATTAGTTGTTGTAGTTAGCCTTGTATAGATGTTAATATTAGATTAGTTAGTATAATTATAGTTAGAATATATATTAATATTACTATGGACATTACGTACGACGATTTCGACGACTTGATGAAGTTTCTTGAAATGCTGCTTTTGCAGATGGATTGTTGTGTTATAGTTTTTTTACGGAGGAAGTGTTAGGAGAGAAGATGGTATGTTTGAGGATATGGAAGAAGAATTGGAATGGTTTGATAAATCTCCTAGCTTCAACAACCTTTTGTGTCCATTTAAATGCAAAGTTTGACGGTGATTTCACACTGCAGGGGAGGTTTGATACTGGAAAGACTAGGGCACACTATGTCCTCATGCCCTTGCGCGACCCTACTCACTGGAAATGCTACACTAGGGTGCTCCAAGGTTTCAATGTGCCCATGGCTGAGGTGATGGTGGAGAATGGGTACAGGATGCAAGATGTCTAGGACGGCCCGTCCATTGACGGTGTTGGAGGCAATGAACAAGAATTAGGGGTCGAAGGGGAAGCAACTCAGGGTAACATGGATTTGGACAGTCAGTTGACGCAGGAGCAGTTTCATTCAACTGTAGTAGGCTGTATAAGCAATGACTTCGATACGAATGAGTTTGAACGGGAAGAAGAGGAGCAGGAGGAGGAGGACAAGATCGGTGATGTAGTTAGCAGTGATTCAGACAATTCTGATGATGACCAAGGAGGTACAGATGCTATGCCAACATCAGTTGATGCCATGCTAGTACCGGTTCATACTATGCCATTACCAGTACCAACTGAGGTTTTGCATGGTATCCAGGCTCAGGGTAGACTAGTCACAGATTTGGCAGCAGATGATACCCCCTATGATTCATGGGCTAGAATTAGTGAAGCGCAGCAGTATATTCCACTACTACCTTATACAGCGACTGAGCTTGAGCAACTAAGGTCGATGAACGTACCTTTTATAGGCGTTCCGAACTATAGGGATGTCAGCATGACGTATATGGTAGTTTGTGACACCGGTCTCTAGATGTGTAGGAAATCATTGTATGAGTATGAGAAAGAAACCCTTAGGAAGGGGATGATATTCAATACAATGTCAGAGATGAAGCTCTCCCTTCAAGACTATGTTGTGTATCACTATAGGCCGTACACCGTCACTCATTCGGACCAGGAGTTGATGTACCACGTGATATACAAAAACGGTTGTATGTGGAGGTTAAATGCACGAAAGAGACAGAGTGATGGCAAGTGGAGGATAAGTAAAGTTGTCAAACCCCATACTTACCTAACAAATAGGGGGAAGGAAAATCATCAGCAGCTCACTGCACGTTACCTTGCCCGTCGTATATTGAGGCTTGTTGATGAAAATAACAATATTTTGGTGTCTTCTTTACAACAGTCCATATCTGGATTCGTTAAGTATGATGTGAAGTACGAAAAGGCTTAGCGTGCTAAGTAAATTGCCCTGGCAATTCGATGGGGTAGTTGGGAGGAAGCGTACAATAGGGTGCCCTGCATCTTATGTGCAATGCATTACTACAACCCTGGCTTAAAATGGTTTGTGGACACCAGAGGGATGTGTTTTCGGGACCCATTGAGGCATGTCCTCTATCGTGTGTTTTGGTCGTTCACGCAAACGGAACATGCATTCTAGTTGTTAGCCAGTCATATGGACCCTGCTACCATATCTTTAGTGTATGGGGCAAGGGTGGCACAAGCTTGGGAGGCAAACGTTATGGTGGATGAAACTACCGAGTTGATCTTGAAAAGGTAGAGTGCAGTTGCAACGTCCCTCAGATCATGCATGCCCCTTGCTCTCATATGATCATGGCCTACAGGGTTCGTGGGTACAACTATGATGATCTGCCATATATGTCACCCTTGTATCTCTGTTCGAACACCGTTAGTATTTGGGAGATGAGCTTTGAGCCATACCTTGACCCGACACAGTGGCCACCTTATAATGGTTATGACTATGTGTCGCATCCGGATCTCATGAAGGTAGGAAAGGGTAGGAGGAAGAAGAAGCGACTCAAGGGGGACATGGACGCTATGAGAGGGTACGACAAAGACCACTACTACAGGAATCAATTTACGTAGCGTGGCCAAAATACGCTCCGTGGCGGGCACCTCTTTTGCCCGCCACGGTTAACCGGTGGCCAGCCAGCGAGGCCGGCCACCGGGGCGCCCGCTGTGGGAAATTGGTTTACCGCGGCGGGCAACCTTACCTGCCCACCGTAGGAAATAGTTATTTACCGCGGCGGGTGGTATGAATCACCCGCCACGGTTAATACGGTTTACCATGGCGGACTCTTTAAACTGCCCGCCGCGGTAAAGAGTTGATTTACCGAGGCAGGCGTTTTATGTCGCCCGCCGCGGTAAAGAGTTGATTTACCGAGGCGGGCGTTTTATGTTGGCATGTATAGTCAAGGACAAGGTGGAGATCACTTGGGAGGAGTGGAACAATGTCCCGGTCGACTACAAGACACATATCTGGGGTGAGGTGACGAGGAGCTTCCATTATCCCGAGGATGCCAATCTGGACAAGTGCAGGGAGTGGGTCATGCACGTGGCAGGAAGAGCCTTTAGAAACTTCAAGTCCATGCTGACCAGGTACTACCTGAAGCTAGGCAAGTCACCCTGTGTCAAATACACTATGGTGAAGGAACATCACTGGGAAGAGTTCTGCAAACAAAGAACAACAGAAGAAGCAAAGGCAAAGAGCGCCACGTTCAGCGCACTCGCGAAGAAGAACCTGCACCCCACCACTTGGGCATGACTGGGTTTGCTGGTAAGAGGCCCCAATGGCGGGAGGAAGAAAGGGCTAGAGCTGCCACCGGGCTTCCCGATCCGTACAACGGTGTAGACTTGAGGGCTAAGGACTTTATTTATGCCCGCAAGCCGAAGAAGCTCAAGGAGGGCGCGAGCAAGTTCAATGAGCCCAAGTTCGAGGAGGTGGAGAGGGCTCTCATCGAGGTCGCTAAATCCAAGGACAGCTTTGAGGTTCGTAGGGGCCAGGACTTGCTGACCCTGGCACTGGGAACCCCCAAGCACCGTGGCCGCGTCCGTGGCATGTCGTCGAAGATGAGCTGGAACTCAATGGAGTCATGGCAATCCGACGCTGCCACATACCGGTCAAGGCAGAGGTACAAGGAGGGCATCTTTCAGAAGGGCTATGATCAAGGCGTGGCCGAAATGATCAGTCGGTCCATAAAAGAAGCCTTCACGAGCAATGACCCAGATATGGTGTCGATGAGGTCATAGATGCTTCACCAGGCTGGCGTGGCCGTGCCTCAAGTTCCACAAGGGCAGATACAAGGGCAGCCACTGCCGATGATCGAGGATCGCCCAAGGCACCCCGTCGACGACATCTGGCAACCCATGCGCGTCCACCTCAACATCCCGTTCGGCAGGGCAAAAAAGTTGACCGTGGGTGAGGGTTACATGCACCCCAAAGAAGATATCAAAGATTTCAACCAAGACCAGATCCCTGCTAACTATGCTGCCGTGATACTTACATGGTATGCGACTCAATACGAAGAATTTGAAATGGAATATCCAACTGCACAAGGGGTAACGATCCTTGGAGCTGCCATTGGTTTCGAAGTCCTGTGGAACAAGGATGACATAGAGATCATTCTCTCGACGCCGACTTCTACGCCGATGGTGACACCAGCATCACAACCATCCGTTGCTGGATCTTGTCCCCCGATGATCTGGATCACGGCGACGGCGATGACGAAGGCAATGGCGGGGATGACAAGGGAAGGAAGTCACCCCGAGGCACAAGCCCTCACCCTCGTTCTCCTCCTCCAACAACAAGTCCACCTCCACCTCCCGATAGTCCGTCTAAGGGCACAAGCAAAGGACCGGGAGGCACGGAGGAACCGGGGGCAAAGACACCGCCTGCTGCCATTGCGAGCACAAGCCACTGTGCTCCACCGCCGACGAAGACTAAAGGCGACCAAGGGCATCTCACATACTCACTTGAGTTCGAAAGGTATGGTAGCGGCGAGCATAATTTGCTAATAACTTTTCTTTGCCATAATATGGTACTAACATTTCTATCCCAGGCCGAGATCACCTTTCCATCTATTTCCTGAATCGGATGACTGCCCCGGCCATTACGAGCATGGGAAGTTCATGATAACCAAGGCCCAGCTCGTCGATGAGGAAAGGTGGGAGACAAGGAGGTTTCATCTCTGGTACATGGAAGCGGCAAAAGCTGGCCTACATGGTTTTCTAGTCAAGGTTATGGCAGAGTACTTCCACTTGCCCAGCAACGATGTAGAACTCCCCGTGGACTTCCACGACATGTACAGACTACTACGGGAACAAGACCTTGACATCGCCCAAGTCACCTTGTTCTCTATGTAAGTGATGAATTGCGAGTTTCACATATCACCTGCCTTTGAATCGGTCAAGACTACTTATATATGCCACGATGGCTTGTCCTTGCAGGTTGATGGCCTATATATCCAAGGAACTAAAACTTGATGTTATCTATCTATCTCCAATGCATATTGCTCAAAGAGTCATCATTGGTTACCACCTAGATAACAATCATCCAACCATGAAAGACTTGACCAAGCGACAGAGAGAGGCGCATAGGAAGAAACTGATGGACAATGAGAAGTTGAACATTTCAAGGTACATACTAGGAGCAATGAAGAAGATCAGGAGAAATGGGTGTATCGTAGCTGCCTACCACTTTGGGTAAGTCGAAGACATGCCTGTAGAGATAAGTGGGTAGCTAGCTAGTATTATTATTTCTCGTCGTAACCTGTATTTTGTTTCAATGGCGCAGCCAAGGCCTCGAGGGTCACTGGGTTGCATTTATCATCTACCCTCAGGATGGCAGGGCCTGCGTATTTGATTCGTTGAGAATGACAAACTTAAAAGGGTACAAGGCCTTTGAAGATTGCCTCAGAGTGTAAGTGACTGAACTGTCTTCTCATATGCGTTCTAATGCCCTGTCTAATACTAGTACATTTCGTATAGCGCTTATAAGGAGTACGTGAAGGATCCTGAATGCTATGATCGAAGAACAGAGAATTTTAAGGCTAAGCATAAGAACCGTATCAAAATCAGACGCAACTTTCCGGTAAGTATTTGAAAGGTTTAATTGTGTTTTCTGTTCATAAGCGTTCTAATGCCTGTATTCTAATGCTTGTGTATCGATCATGCAGTGTGCCAAACAACCGGTAGGATCACAAACCTGTGGCTTCTACGTCTGTGAGTACCTGAGGGAGTGCAAGCAGTACAGCAGCAGTTGGAGGGTGCTCAAGAATGGATTGAACTGGTAGAGAGACGTGTAGAGCACCCAACACTCCTTCAAGCAGACAAAGGCGGACATATGTAAGTTTGTCTTAGACAAATGTGTGCTTGAAGGGAGCACGTTCTTCAATGAGAACAGCCAGCTAGCGATTTTACCGGAGTACGAGAGGCTGAGGAAATGGCCCACGATGATGCGTCCGCAAGATTACTCCTTAGGGCATGTATAACGACTTTAATATGTAAATATAATGAATTAACGATGACAAGAACGACTAAGTGAATGTATATATATGTATATTATCTCATGTGTAATGCCTGCATACTTTTTAAGTTTAATCTGTGAAATCTAGATGTGATTTAAATTTGAATTTGAATTTGAATTTAATTATATGCCTGCTGTATTTTTTTAATTCAGAAAATAATTTACCGAGGCAGGCAAATAATAATGCCCGCCACGGCTAACGAACATAACCGCGGCGGGCCACGAAAGGTGTCCGCCGCGGTAAAATAATTTACCGCGACGGACGGTTCAACATGACCGCCGTGGTAAAAGTATATTTACCGCGGCGGACACGTTACACCGCCCGCCGCGGTAAATCGGTTAACCGCGGCGGGCAAAGCCGCCCGCCGCGGTTAAGCCACGATTTACCGTGGCCTCTAGGCCGTGGCGGACGGCTTTGCCCACCGCGGAAAATCAAAAACGCCCGCCTCCATTAAAGTTTGTGTAGTAGTGGACATGTACGGAGGGGAGACTTCAACGAGACCCGTGGCAGGAATCTTTGCTCCGTTTGCAAAAAATCTGGTCACAAGGCTAGCAGACATAGAAGACGAGGGCAGCAGGTGCTTTCATATTGTGTTCATATTGCATAACAAGTAGTTCAAATTTAGCAATGCTACATAATGTTAATTTGAATATTATTAATTTGAATACTCTATACCTTTGTTTATCAATTTATAACAGGATGACCCCTCCCACGTCGCACCAGATGTACCCCCTCTTGAGGTAGAGTACGACGACCCCCTTCTTCCACAGGACGACGCGGTTTTCAAGAGGCGTCCGAGGGATCCGTACACTCCTAGGACTTAGTTGGTTATGTCGAACGAATATTGTCGTCCGAAACTTGCAGACTCGTAAACCAATGAAAATGTTATGTGGCAACTTGTCAACTTGCGCACGAACTCTATTTATTTGCTTCATATTCGTTTCAACTTGCGCACGGTCATGGCAGCACTTGTAGTTGTTTACAGCACCGACAGCAGCTCCCGTTCAGTTATAATTAATATAAAATATAATCATGTGCATTGCAACTAAAATAATATAACCAACACTTATAGCAACAAAAATATACATGGTAAACATACTTCTAACTAAATAATTAACCTTAACATTGGCAAAATCAAACTAATATCTTTCTCCAAACCGTAGCCCATAGTTCCCAAACATAATTTTCCTCCTAACCTTAACTCTCATTCATAATATTCCAATCCACCGTTCAAACGAAAATAAAAAAGTACGTTATTACCTTGAACGAGACCGAGGAAGGAGGGAGGCGCCCGGGGAATGGAAGGGAAGGGAGGGAGACAACACTTGGGAGTGGCGAGCGGGCAGGCGGGGCGACGGGCGCGAAGGCACGGCGGACAGGCGGCCAGGCAGGCGGGCGTGCTCGGACAGGCGGGACTGGGCCACGACGCTTTTATTCGGCTCTACCGCGCCACCGATCAGGGCGTGTCACTGCCGCGTCAAGATCAGTGGCGCAGCAGACCCTACCATGTCACCGATCAACATTTTCAGTCGTCGCCACGTCATCCACCCGTCACACCACCATGCAAGGCTTTTCGCCGCGCCATGGCAATAGACGCAGCCAAAAGTGTTAGTTTTTTTTTAAAAAAGTGTTAGATTTAAAATTAGTTTACAAAAAGTGTTAAAATTAAAAAAAAATCGAGGTTGACACGTTTGTTTTTTCCGGTGCGCAAACATGTCTTTCACAGACAATATACATCTCATGATCGGACTAGAATACTATTATTCATAATGTTGTTTCTCTCCGTTTGAAAACCGTATAACATTGGGTCACCTTCATCTTTCAAGTTTGTCCACAAGTTGCCTTAGGCTTCGTTCGGCTTGCTGAATTTTGATTGAAACTGGCTGAAAAACACTCTGTTCCGGCTGAAAAAACAAGCCGAATAAACCGAATATGGGATAAGCCAAGCTGAATATGGGATAAGCCGAACGGGACTTAGGCAAAGCTCCAAATACAAACATGCAGACAGTAGCAAAGCTCGGAGTTTAAGGACGCACTGTCGGCGCTCACATACACAGAACAATGACCGAGCAACGATCACATAACATACTCATCATGGATGTGACTACCATAATGATCTTTACCATACACAGTAGCAGGAGGGCGTTCAGCTCCACACTGTCATTATTCGGCAACTAAATCCTTACCATCACACCAGGAAAAAGACACCGTGAGGACAGATCCTTCAGGAAAGAAAAGAGGACAAATCCTCGGTTTGCTACTACTTGAATGAATACTAATAACCATAGCTGGGAGGGTAGGTCGGGCCACCGTAGCTCCCACCGTTGTACTGCGGATGAGGCCTGGCAACCGCCGAAGGAGCTGCTCCATATGGTGGTGGGTAAGAGCCATAGCTCGGATCAACTGGTGGAGCGGGAGGGTTAGAAGCTGGTGGCGGGCCTGGGGGAGCAGCCTCTGCCATGAAATTCTGCAAAGTAAAAGGCACATTATTAGCTAACAGCAAGGGGGCCATCGAAAGGTGAAATATGTTTTGGTTAAAAGAGATGGTGCAATATATTCTAGAACGAAAGGTCACATTATTAGCTAACAGCAAGGGGGCCATCGAAAGCTGGCAATCCGAATTAGCTGACAATCATCAAAGTAAAAGGTCAGATTAGCATCACGTGAGCAAATTCTAGAACGAAAGAGCACAATCCGAATTAGCTGACAAAATTTATGACACGTGCAACGCACGGCAGAAAAAGGTACCTGGATCAGTTGCTCAGCAGTTTGAACTTGGGCTGCAGTCCCAATTATCTCCACAGTCATCTCTCCAGGTGCACCTCTGCTTTCTTGAATAGTTACTGTTGCGCCACTGTTTCTACGGATATAATTGATACTAGCACCAGCTGCCCCAATCACAGCATCAGCATAGGCACCTTTCAAAAATACATAAAAATCAGTACCTGCTTGGCACACCAACCAAATGAAAGCACAAACCATCTTAAGTGCAATAGAACTTACCTGAGAACCTGCAATAGAGGGTCGTTGAATCCCTGCAGCAGAAGCACCACTTGGTGGGGCCTCCCTACCATATGCAGAAATACCATAGTGCGGCTGCTTTTCCATAGGGGGGGCATCAGGAGGATAATAACTGTCTTGCGGCCTTGGGTGCTGTTTAGTTGCACTTCATTTTGCAAAAAATTTCAAGATTTTCTGTCACATCGAATCTTTGGACGCATGAAGCATTAAATATAAATAAAAAATAAAACTAATTACACAGTTTAGATGAAATTTACGAGACGAATCTTTTAAGTCTAATTAGACTATGATTGGACACTAATTACCAAATAACAACGAAAGTGTTATAGTACCATTTTCCAAAAAATTTCGTGAACTAAACGAGGCCTTGGAGGCATCAACTGTGGATTCCTCCAAAACCAGGACCACCTGGAGGAATGTTCGGAGGAGGCCCCCAATGCTGGAGAGGTGGCACTGGTTGCTCCCTCGGCATACCATGCATTTTCATCTGCAGAGATTAAAATTTACATTGTCACACACTGCATGCAAAGCACTATTACTGACACAAATACAACATGCCAAAATAAACAAAAAAACTTACATGTGTTTCAAACAATGGAAGAACACTGCGGTCAACAAGAAATTTCATTACACCACAGCCCCAGACTAGGGACGTACCGTCGGTCGGTATAGGTCGATATAGCGACGCTCTGTCGGTCGGTATAGATCTATGCCGACACTTACTTGCAGCCGCTGAAAGTGGCGTCGGTATAGCCTACGCCGACCGACACATTTTTAGCGACCGACAGTCTGACGCCTTAGGGGCTACATATACCGACACATAGTTTGAAGCTATAAATACTTTTAGCAACTAACAATCCAACGCGAATCATTCACATAGAGACAATATATATGTTGCTAATCAGCTATCTAACGCTAGGCTTACATTAACCATATAACATCATTTATTTATATTTTAACCATACAATCAACATTAACCATGTCCGACATTAAGACACACACACATGAAACACATAAATTGGAACAAAGCTCACAATTGACAAAACATGTCATCATTGTCATTGAAACCATCAACATTTGTACTTGTACATTTTTTCACACGAAATACAAAGGCAATAACCAAGCTAGCTCACTGAACTACCTACTCAATTAAGATGTTGGCCTGTACAGCTCACAACTCATATGTTTTGCTCACGCAACAGAATCTTGTCACTAGGAAGTCATGAACAAAAATAGCCACCATGAGCACCTTGATCCTCTTGCTGCAATTTAGAGATAGCCTCATCAAACACTTGCAAAGAGCCAAATAATACTTGATCAGGAATAAAACACACATGTGCAAAGGTGTTGTCTATGAAAAAAAATGCAAGGTTCTTTTAGCCAGGTTTTTAAGCTTCTATAGAACAACTGTTATCTATTTGAAGATTGTCAACTTATTTGAAAGAAAGACACGAGCATATTGAGAGCCTAGATAGTCTAGTACACTATCAAGTATGCACACTTGTTACTTAATTATAGGCAGCTTCACCTATATGTGTAACATAACTCACCTCTACTATTAGTAGAGAGAGAGACTCCACTTGTGGTTGCATTCATAGGATATGAAAAACTCCATAGCAATATATGAAAAACTCCCTCTAAGCTTTATGAAATTTTATATCACTAGTAACGCAGACTAAACTAGGCAAGCAGCAACACAATCAGAATCAATTATTGTAGATACTTAATGATGAACTCTATTTTTAGCCCTACACCGAAAGATGAACTGTCCCAGCAATACTTACACTACTATGTTTCGACCGAGCTCGTACCAGTGATTATTGGAATAGTGAATGCAATAGTGAAAGTTGTCTTAAATGGATATTGTCATTTAGAATAAGGGAAACCACCAAAATCACTCAAAGTTACTTCTACTATACTTCATTAACTTTATGTCATCTATGGTGCAGTGAGAGGCATCCACACTAAGAGACCTTCAGAAATTTCATAAGATGGAGGTACTCCTACCAAACAGAAATTGCCAGGCACATGGTGCAAGGAACGCGTATAAGGAGCAACAGGCATACTAACTGAGAAATTCGGATGCATGACATAACATATACAATTAGTGGCATGTTTAGCCAGGTAGCACACCGAGGGACAGAATGCTCCATCAATGAATATACAGTAAGTAGTCTAAACCAACTGGATGCTAAGAAGCAGATGGTCTAAGTCTTTGGTAAAGCTGATTGGAAGTGGACGTCAGCATCATTGGCCTTGATAGGACTCCTGAAAGCTATATCTGTATGAATACTCCATTAATGTACATATACAGTAAGTGTTCTGAATACTCCATAGAATCACTAGGTGCTATCTGCATGTTATATCTGTATGAATACTCCATTAATGTACATATACAGTAAGTGTTCTGCATCAACTGGATGCGAGAAACGGGTGGTCCAAGTCAATGGTAAAGCTGATCAGGAGTGGACAGTAGCATCATTAAAGCCGACCTAGCTAAAGCTAATTAGGAGTGGCCATGGTAATTTGTTTGATGACAAATGAGCAGAAATATTCAAGAAAAAAATTAAGTAGAGTTTTGTCATGCCTAGTTATGTTTGGGAGAAACTGTATAAATTAAGTAGAGATTCACCATGGCCATGTAATCCCTGCAAGGATTGGCATGCAAATGTGAATCCGTGATTAAAAAGGATGACATTTTGAATGTAGCCATTATCAGTTTAATTCAAGAATATGTAATGCCAATAGAAGGGGGCTATGAGAATATTTGATAGCCACAATCAGTTTAATTCAAGAGTATGTAATGCCTATAGGAAGCTATGAGAAACGATAGAGGCTATAAAATGAGCACATACGGTGCAAGTAGTAGTGATCAGTATGGATCCCCAAAGAAACAATTATAGCAAGAAAAGTGAGAATCAATATATTGAAAAGTAGGATGGTCTGGTTTGTTTAGAGATAGGTTGCATGAAGAACACGTACGTAAAGTCACAAAAAATAAAAACAGATGACAATGTCTGAGTATAAAGCAAAGTGGGTAATTATAGCACAACTTTTTTAAGTTTCAAATATAAAGTTGTCATGCAAAGTAGAAGGTGATAGTGGAGGGCAATTCTCTTTATGGCTGAGCTACTTGAACAGTCCGGTGGAAATGAGACATATATAGTAAAGTATAATCATCTTCTTCATTGTGCAATATGCTTAGTGTATGCCTGTTATCTTAGCTCTACAGATGACAAATTTGGGAATAACACGGTAGCAACAGGGGGCATGGGTTCAGTGGCATACCAGAGGCTTAGGTAGCCCTGAGCTGGTGATCATTGCATTGAAAAGAAACTGAAGCTTGACTCTGAACTGGAGGCAACATTGAGGAATCTGACATTGTGTTCATATTTAAGGCTGTTCTCAAAGATTTGGGCTGTACAGAGTACAAAAAAAAATTAATTTCAGACCAGGTTATCATTTAGTACCATATATTGCAAAAGTAAAAAAAAAAAACTTTTTAACACACTGTATGCATGCCTTGGCATATATACTTTGGCATTTGGACCTATAAAGGTGCATGGATCATGTTAATTCTGTTTTCAGTATTTTGTAAGCAACTGTGCATGTATGCAGATAAGCTGACCCAGAACATTCTATAATGGAAAAGGATCATTCGCAACAAAAGCAATTAAGGTCTAAGTAAATAGAACAACTCAAGCCGAAAGCAGGTGCAAATAAGCAATACTACATTCATTAGAACATCAGCAATCCTTAACATTCCATAATGCCTTATTAGGCTTCTGTATTGATACAGCAGAACATATTTTTCATCTATATATTAAAGAACAAATTAGCAGCAGCAGCAGCTCCCAAACTAATGTGATAGCCTGAAAAATCAAAGATGTACCGAACAAAGTAATAAGGAAACTGCGAGAAAAATGTAAGGGGACTAATTTTACAAAAAGGGACGATAATAGCTACGATTAATATAGAAGACACAATTTGTGGGCAGAATATATATTCGGAGTCCTACAATTACAAAGGTTTCAGACAATTATTTGCATATATGAATCGCATCTGATTAGAAACCACTATCCCTATGGTAATACAAAGTGGTCAGACTTCTCCAAATTATAGTTTATGATATTAATCAGTTGATCTTTCTAGGGTCAAGAATACTAATTTCACTGAAGCCAACAACTAAATTGGATACCAAGCTGAATAGGTAAAGAATAGAAGAATGGAGTGAGCAGGATACACATGCGGGAGTCTTCCCCTTTACTACTTGAATTCCTATAACTGTCAACGTACATGAATCAGGGAAGAGCAGGATGCACTTGACAGATAAGAACATATTTAAGATGGAACAGATTAATGATGCTACTTCCCTTGCAATGCAATGATAGAACCGGCAGGAGCCAGGCCTGTAGCCTGCAGATCGGGGCGGCGCACACCTGCAGGTCCGGTCAGCGGACAGTTTCAGCCGCCAGCAGGTCGGGGGCGGAGTGTGCCTGCACGTCCGGCGGCGGACGGTACAAGCTCGCAAGCAGGTCGAGCGTCGCGTGCTTGTAGATCGGGGGCGGCGCGCCCCTGCAGGTTGAAGGGCGGAGGAGTGCTGCGGGTGGACTGGTGGAGGGGCGGCAGGAGGCTGCAGGTGGAGGGGCGGTGGGAGGGCTGTAGGTTCTGGAGGAGGGGCTATCGAGATGTGGTGGAGGAGGGCGGCAGGCGGCTGAGGGAGGAACCAGCGCGCCGTGTGTGGCGATTTGGGGGAGACGGGCAAGGGGGATGAGATTGCGGATGGCGGCGGGTGAATGGGAGAGGGAGAAAAGCAGATAGGGTTTGGGAGTTGGGGCTGCTGGCGTGAAGGCCCATCTTTATCTTCCCACGAACGGGCCTTTTTTTCTTTTTCAGAGCGCGCACCACTCTATACCGACCGAAGGTTCGTCCTTCTTTGTGTATCTATCCCGACCGATGGTTCGACTGTACAGCCAAATATCTATACCGACTGATAGTTCAACGCAAAAGGTACATTTACCGACACTTGATCTGTGGGCCAGCTATACCGACCAACAGTTCAACGGTATTAGTGAACTTATAACGACACACGTGTGACGCTATATTAGTGTTGTGGTGTAGTGTTTTCTTAAGTGACTCGCTATTAATTCCACTGCTTTTTGGACACCAAGAGGCTTGCCTTGTATCTCCACAACTCTATCATCATGTAGTGCAACAGGAGGCACATTCTCTGAACAAAAGTACAAAACCTCGAATTAGAAGTTTGCACCCTTGGAGGATAACAACATACCAGTACAAATATACAAACAAATGACTAACAGTTTTGCTATATCATGCCCAGGTGAAAATTTTGCTTCCTACACCCAAATTTTATGAGCAAGAGTTCCACACCCAGATTAAAGGTGTTGTAAGAATAGGGTGAAATATATATATTCCCCACACCCGAATTTTTAGTTACGCCAATTCTACCTAGAAATTACACTAAAATAATCACTGTAACTCTAGTACGAGTGTTAATCTAGCACAAGTTGACAGCAACTAAAATGGGGTATGGGAGAGAAGATATTCACCCGAATTTATAGTGAAACCAATTCTACCTAGAAATTAGACCAAAATAATCAGCATAACTCTAGCACAAGTTGAGTGTCCATAAGTTGACATTAACTAAAATTGTGATGTGGAAGAGAAGATTTTCACCCGAATCTTGGTTTTATTCCGTTCCATACATGCTTATTTCCTTCCATGCATGCTATTTGGGAAGAAGAAAGGGGAAGAAAAGGAAAGCAAAAAATTCCGGTGCCGGAGAGAAGATTTTCACCCGGGTATGGAGTAGAAAAAAACATGACTAAAGATAAATCCTATGATAATCAGCACAGTGAACAAAGGAAGAAGGTAAAAGTTTAATTATATTGTAGTATGTGTGTAGTTATATTTTCTGCAATACAAATCAGTAAATCTTTTAAAAAATGCCTGTATGTGTAACATTGTTCTCTAAAAACATAACCAGTAGATCAAAGAACTTTTAGGTCCTTTATAACAACACATGTCAAAGCATCACCAACAAACTCTTTTTTCTCATTGTTTTTTATTTAAAAAAGAACTATAACATCATTTAGTTTCCAAGTTTCATGGTAAATCAGTTAAACAGACTAGATTCCACAGTTTACATCTAAATGTCCAGCTCAGAAGAGTATTTTTCTTTAATGCCGAACAGGTTGGTGCTTGGCATGGATCCATAGAAATCAGTTAAACAGACTAGATTCCACATTGAAGAACCAAATAAGACGCATTTATTTATGTGGATAGCAAAGGGAAGTAGTATCATAATTTCCTAATGGCCATTAACCAAGCTGCAGGTCACAACACACAGCTAAGGATGGAACTCATGCAACATATCAAAGAGGGATAGATCCAGCATATATAGCATAGGAAGAAACGTGACGAAACTTACCAACAATACGGACAACGGACTTAGAAGAATCTTGTATTGATTTAATAGTTGCTCCCTGCTTGCCAATAAGGCTGCCAGCTTGCGAAGATGGCACTAGAAGTCGTGTTGGTCCTATATTACCAGCACTTCGTTGAGGCCGACCAGATTCACCATCTGAACTATCAGTTATTCTTTTATGAACTCTAAGTAAGCCATCCACAGCTGGAGAGAGAGGTGCCTCTGGTTCATCCTTTGCTGAAATCATTACCTTAAAGGTGAAAGTGACAAATTCATCAAATGAATTAATAGTTAAAAGGGGCTGACAGCGCAAAACATTAGTATTGCTTAATGATTAGACCTAGATGAGCTCAATGAACGGCATAAGGTATGATGACACTAGCATTCACAAAAATATGTGCGTCTGGAACAAGTGTATAATGAATGGTCAGTGCCATAAGTAAGTTTGATTAGGTCAACTTCAAAATTTCTAATTGCCAAAACTTTCCTATTTGGGTTACTTGTAATCAAGAGATTCTATATACACCCTACTAGCAAAGTTAAATGATGCCTCTCTTCACAAAAGAAATAAACTATGGTTTTACAACAGTATGGTTTAATAACGCATATACATTTTCCACATGAACCGCATAAAATAGTAATTCCAAAATATAGTCATATGAACATTCTACTTAAGCTTAACTTTACTTTATTCATACTACAATAGTAATTGTTGCTCAAGCACACAACAACAAATGCATCCGATGCTGAAATGCCAGCACAAATGAGAACTTCCAAAGTTTAGTAGAGCATTCTTTTTTTTTTTGAAACAAGTTGAGTAGAGCATTCCATCCTATGATCCTACACATTTAATCAATACTGGTGAAGCATTCAAGTAACCGATCAGAAGAGTTGTTTTTCTTTTGTTATTCACTTAGTAACCTTATTTATCAAACGCGATGTCCTTCACCAATAGTTATTGTTTCATATTTTATTAAATGCATCGACCTTTTTTTGTTTGGAATTCACTAATGTCAAATGATGAAAGAATAGGTACATTTTTCTCTTTTACTCACTTGCCGATCATGTAAATAGCATGATTTTTTTTTTCTTAAGCAAACACTTGATCTTCCAAAGCACAATATAACAAAGAGTTATACTTCTCCGAATGTATGTATTTGTATACTTTGTGAGAAAAATTCAATACCTATGTCATCATGCAGATGAATTTTTAAATTACGTAGTGCATGTAGTATATTCATTTGCATGTAGACAACTTGGTACATTTTTTATCCTTTTACCTCTTCCCTTTAGTTATTTCCTTCAGTAAAAAAAAATAAAAAAGGTCATGAAATTAACAGATAGTTTATGGAACAGCTTGAAAGAGATCTTCATCCAAAAATCAAATTCAATACCTATGTCATCATCAGATGAATTTTAAAATATTCATTTGCATGCAGACAACTTGGTACATTTTTATCCTTTTACCTCTTCCCTTTAGTTATTCCTTTTGTTCAAAATAAAAAAGGTAATGAAATTACCAGATAGTTTAAGGAGCATCTTGAAAGAGATCTTCATCCAATAATCAAATGACATATTCATATTTGCAGCACGGGAGCACAAAACTGGACTTTCAGAACCATGTCCGATCAACCATTTTGGAAACATTGTTTGGTTTGGGGCCTTAGACTGCAGTCACAACCTGCAAACATTAATATGTGTTATATTATCAAAGCTTCCCAATTTTGGCCTTTGGTGGACGGTCACTGTCGGTGCAGAAAGTGATCAACACGTAAATATTTATAGTTTTGCCGTACGTTGTGATCGAAGGTGGCCTAGCACTCAATGACACAGGGTTTATACTGGTTTATGCAACGTGTCCTACGTCCAGTTTGAGTCCGTCGGTGACTTTATTCCTAAGCCCAGATGCTCGAAGTTTGCAGTGGGGTTACAAACGAGAAGGAGAAAGATGGGGGTATAAGAGGTCCGGTTGAACTCTGGTCAGAGGGGGCGAGAGTGACAGGAGCTCCGCTATATGCTGTGTGTTCGAGCGTGTGCTCGAGGTTTGAACCTGGTGGTTCTGTTGTTGTGTACTAGTGAACTTGATCGATCTGAATTCTCTGTCTTTTGGGAGAGAGCGCATCCCCTTTTATATTTGAAGGGGATGGCCTTACAAGAGGGAGGGAGAGAATATGTATGCTACTAAGTCTTGTTGCCGATACCGGCGGGTACAGGATGATGGTAGGCGCCCGCAATACTGTTTGATGTCAGATGCACATGGGAGGTTGCGTCTTCTTCTTCTGATATGGCAGATATCGGTGCCTGCCATATTGTTGATACCCAGAGGAATGTAAGGGGTTTTACCATGTTCGTCTGGTACGGTAAATGCCGGCGCCCACAACACTGTCGACGCCTCAGAGGCACGTGGAGGAGCCTTACCGTATTTGTCTGGTATGAGAGTTGATGGCGCCTACAACACTGTAGGGGAAAATGTCGACGCCTACAACACTGCTTGGGTTCTGTCATGTCAGGGAGGTCGCAGGTACTGTCCTGCAGATGTACAGGGTACGGTCCTCGGTATTGCGATTGACTTGAGTGCGCTGCCTTACTTTCTCCGTCTGTTTCCTGGTCCTTACCGAGTGGACGTCCCCGGTCGGCTGGTCCCAGTCGGCTCTGATTGCGCTAGTCGGAGAGGAGCTGTAAGCAGGGGTTCGGCGCATTCCCGGTCGAAGAAGCGGGTTGGAGTCGGAAGTGGTGTTTGGTCAGGCCTTCCGGTCGGAGAGGCCGCCCGGAGGCGGGCTGGAGACCGAAACGAGTGCTCCGGTAGGAGAGGTGGGCCGAAGTCGGAAGCGGGCGTCGTTCCTCCTCGGCCAGGCCTTCCGGTCGGAGATTGGACCGTCCTTCTGGCCTGTCGTCTTGGTATTTGGACCGGCCCATGAGTTGCGCGTTGCTTCACAACATTGTCTGTTGGGCCGAGCCTTTGTTGGGAAGCCGTTCCATGAGGGACCCCGGGTTTATGAACCCGACAGTCACTTTTTTAAGTCAGTTTTAGAGCTACTCTTTAGTGTGCAGAACTTCACTGTTTAACTTTCTCAGTGTTGTCAGGATATTAACTATGCTTCTTAATTCTTACACTGAGTTGTGGCACATTTATTAAGTTGAAGTTGTGAAGAAAGGATGATCCCAACTAGGAGCCATAAAGAAAAATTGACATGTTCCTTACACAAAGATGTCGAGTTATTATATTATATAACTTATAATGTGCATTTGATACAAGATTCAAAACCCACACTAGCTAAGGAAAATATTACCAGTTTCAGGACCCATTGCAAACCCTCAACTAAAATAAAACAAAATGTTCCTAGATTTTAGGAAAACCGAAACAAAGCTGCTTTAAGATTCAGTAACTAAAGTTCAGCTGTTGGACAAACAGTCCATCTTATCTGTTTCCCCTGATATAATGATGTTTTATGTTGAAACGAGCAACAGCATAGACCAGCTCCAGTGCTCATATGTGGAGTGGACTGAGTACGAGGTACAGTATCTAGATCTACATAAGATGTTCCTAGCAGACCAGCTAGTACCAAACAAGCGTCATGAAATAAAACAAAGTGAACTTCATGGGTGGACCTGCACACCGAGTGGCACATATGCTAGTTTGAACCAATGAGACTACTAACTTATATCAAATACAAATTTCATAAAGGCACTTACTGCTCTTTCTGGTACACCAGGCGGGCCATCAAGTATTTTGATGCGCACTTTAGTCTCCTCGCACATCTTCTTGATAAACTCCCCTTTGCGGCCAATGATAGCTCCGACCTTCTGAGCTGGAACCAGTATA
Organism: Miscanthus floridulus; assembly: GCF_019320115.1. Taxonomy (NCBI): domain Eukaryota; kingdom Viridiplantae; phylum Streptophyta; class Magnoliopsida; order Poales; family Poaceae; genus Miscanthus; species Miscanthus floridulus. Next base: position 42,086,218 of record NC_089581.1, read on the forward strand.
CGGAAAACACTCTCTCCTGGCCATCCAGGCCATTTGTTATCGTCAACATTGTTGACCTGCGAGTTGTCCTGTTGGGCCATGTCCGGGTCCCCACTGAATGCATTCTCCAGCTCTTCCTGGTAAGAATTTGCTGGGTCCTCATTGTACTGATGCCAGTTTCCTCACTGTACAAGTCTGCTTGCTCTTCGTTATACGGATTCCCAGACCCTTCATCAAATTGGGCACCAGGTTGCTCGTTGTACTGGTCACCTAGCTCTTCACTGTACTGCTTCGCGACATCATCATACGGGTTTGGCTGCTCTCCGTCGTAAGGAACTTGAGGCAATCCACCTTCGTCATGCCCCACAAAGTTCTCTACCTGTCCATCCATAGGTTCTAGCCACAGACATGAAAAATCTGTTAGAAGGCACAAGTCACTTAAGTACGGATTGGTTTCCAGCAGATGCACACATAGAAAACAGCATAAATAGACCTTTTGCCCTCTGAACAACACGTATCTATTAATCTATAAGAGGGTGCATATGGCACTCTTGGTATGTCAATTAGCTTATCCAATCGAGTTTATCTCTTCACTCAAACATAACTTCACTGGCACCGTTTTTCTAAGATTAAGCAAGCCTAAACTAAGGAATCTGCGCCGACTAGGGATGCATATACAACCATTAGACTCCACAAATATTAGGTGCACCCCAAAAGGCCGAAATCAAGTCAGAGCGACCAATCACGTATCGTCGCGCGTCGAACCCTAAAATCGCAGCAAAACTGGATAACTGATCTCTTGCTAAAATCGCACCCGCGCCTCCCGAATCATGAGACCCGGAGCTCGGAATCCGCCTAATCGGCGCAAGGACACGGGACCCCAGACCACGAGGGAGTAAGTGAAGGGAAGAGACTAGGAGAGAGTGGTACCTGAGGAGGGGATGAAGGAAGGGGAGGGCACGACCCCGGCGAGGAACTGCCACCGAGGGAGAGGCGGGCTGGGGATCTGGGCGGCTGAGTCGGGTGCGAGGAGTGGAGCGCTCGTGGAGAACGGACTCGGCGGACAGAGATTCACTAACCTAGGGCCTCTTTACCACGGCTTCGGCTTCGTCTATTTTGCGCAAATCAAATACGGTAGCGTAAAGCTATTTTATAAGTCAGAGTTAAAATGAACTAAAAGCAAAAAAAAAAACAATTTTTCGGCTTTGACTTACTGGTAAAACCGCCAAAGGGGCCTTATTACCCGCTGGCCTCGCGCGTGGCCGCCGGCCTCCCACGTGCCCGTGACCCTGGACTGGCGCGTCGCCGGGGGCCTCCCGCACCGCCGCCGCCGGCCTCCTCGCGCGTCACCTCCAGCCTCCCACCGGCTAAGTATAGCATTTTGGACAGGCCTAACTACAGTATTTTGCGAGCTAAGTATAGTATTTTGTGGAGTAGTACATCACAGTGTCAGAATGTTGGAGCAGCAACTGTTGGTAGTTGATGGAAGTTTTGTAAGCACTTGATTGAGTTATGTCACTTAATTGATAAGCCTGATGCACTTGATTAGCCGATGGATTAGCTAATTTGTAAGCAGTGGCGGATCCAGGATGAGCATCTCAGGGGGGGCTAATCAATAGAGATTTAGAACAAATGTCGAAGATTAATGATGAAATCACATTTTTTTCTACAGTAATTCTACAGTAATATCAATGCAAAATCACTCTCCCGGGGGGGCTGCAGCCCCCCCCTGGATCCGCCAATGTTTGTAAGCACTGGATGAGCTTTAAAAATGCAATGAGCTGCTATGTATCTGTCTGACTGAACTGCTTCGCTGCTGTTTTTACGTTTACCTATGTCTGAATGATTGCTGAAAGGCTGGATCTGGTTTGAACCATTGGATCTGATTTCAATGGCTGGATGCCGAAGGTAAGTTACGTTGCGACTTCAGGTACGTTCGGACTCAGCTTAGAGAGATAGGTGGACTGGACTACGGGAAGAAAATCGAGAAAGTCCTTTCGTTTCAGAAGCGGTCGCCCGTCCGCCCTGTTGCTGGGCCACGCGACGCCAGCCCAAGACTATCGGTCTGTGCTGGCCCGGGCAAGTCCTGCTTTTGCTTTGGCTGGGCCAAAAATCTGGGCTTGGTGCAGGGCCACTGGACCGTGGGCTTTCTGTACATCTTGAGACGCGCGTCGAAAAGTTGCGACCCGATCGAGCAAAACGATGTACACGTCCGGGCCGGGCCAGGCCGACCCGAGCCATCGAGCAAAACGAGCTGATCCGCTGAGGAGCTTCAAGCTGTCGTTGCGTCTCCACGTTGGATTCTGTTTGCCAGCATGGCAGCATGGACACGTGGCAGTGACGGACGTCGCGTATGGCATACGTACGGGCGTAGGCATGGATTGATGGACACCAGTTCCACAGAATCGAGAAAATTCCTTCAGTATCACTAAAGTTTATAACAATCTCCTCACTGCTATTGAAAATTATGTGTTTCATTCGTTGCCATCGGTTTTAAATTTGTTGTTCCTTCATTGTCACTACCATTAGAGAGTAGTCACGGAGTGACTTCTATGCCCATATCTGACGTACAGACACCATCCGACGGTTCAAAAAAGTTGTTCTCGATTCTCAAGGCTTCGCGTTCACTAGTCAAAGCCGAGCCACCGTAACCTTCCACTTGACACACGCCGCCGCCATCCCACACAATGCGCCATGCATCGCACTCGCACACCATCACCGCCCTCCCGCTCCGCCGCACACTGCATGCCGCATCGTTGTAGCCCTCGATAGCAGGCCGGGGTAGTAATCCTCAACGATAATCCAGTAGGGCTCCAAGACAGTGTCTGCACGAAGCTTCTCGATAGCGCCACTCCTCGACAGCATCCCACATCGATGCTCCTCGATAGGCGACAGCGTCCATGAGACAGCATGCGGACCAACACCTACTTTGCCCCGGCGGGCGCACTACGACGCAGGGCACGCGAGAGCACAAGGTGGTGCGCCGCGTGCGCAAATGAGCAGCCCCACCCTTCGTGGTCGATGTAGGCGACAAGGGCGGCGTGAGAAATAGATGTGGGCGACTCATGCATCCCTCCGAAATGTGATTGAGTGGTCATTTGGAGTTCTCAAGATGAAGCTGTGCATTCTCTTGCAGTTACCTGGCTATCCAATTGAGAAGCAATCAATGATTATCTTTGCTTGCATGGCTCTCCATAATTTCATTAAAGACAATGACATAAATGATGAATATTTCAAAACCTATGTGGAAGATGGTAGTGGTGTTGGGTCCCAAGTTCCTACAGCTGATGGTATTGTTTTGGCGCATGATATGGATATGGACGCTTTCCGTAATGCTATTGCTTCTGCTTTGGTTGGGTGATATATTGTTAGGAACTTGAGTATTTTGTAGCAATTACATTAATCAAATGGGTATTATTTTGGACTATTATTGTACAATGGATCTTAATGAACCATATTTCTCTCTTAAACTTTACAAATATTGTCATCATTGCCTTCAGATCATCGGCCTCAAGGGTACATAGGTCATTTTGTATCCAGGGCAGACAATCTACCAGAAATAATCAGGACAACAAACGCCCAGCTTATTCAAACAGCAGATTCTCCAGATCGTGACTTATCAGATAAGCCTGCTCAGCTTGTAAGCAAGACTCAGAGAAGCTCTCCTAAACATGGCCTCAGCATCGATCGTGATCGCCAATAATATCGGCGGCTGGTGTGTTCATGACGAACCGCTGCGAGTAGTGCACGTGACCACCTCGTCGCGATGAGCACGTGAGCTGAGACGACGTGAGTCAACGGTAGGTTCTGTGGGTGCCACGGTTCAGTGGCTCATGCCTGCGAAACCGCCTTTGGAAGCTTCTCCCCTCACCCTCCAATTCACCCACCCAAAACGTATGGGACCCCACGGCGAAGGCCTGGGCATTTCACAGATTGATGACGCGTCGCGCATCCGTCGGTGTACACTGCGGTGCTAGGGGAATCTCAGCCGTTGGAAGAACAGAAGTGGACACCGGACTCCGCTTCCGCAACCACCACCGCCCCCCGCCCTGCCCGCCTGCCCTTCGATTTTTTTTTGCAATTTAGCCCTTTTTACATGAAAATTTCACATTTATATCCCTAGGCGTCAAAAATCTAGATTTCGACCCTTTTCTTAGCGCCGTGACCTACGGTGCCGAGGTAACATGTCTCAATGCCATAGGTCATGGCACCGAGGTCAGAGGCCAGGGATTACGTGGCTGGCGAAATTTAGTAGGTCTACCTCATGGTCAAAATTTAGAACGTCATCCAAGTCATAGGAAAATTCAGACTCATCCATTTTCTCATGTCTATCCCATGGCATTTTTTCCAGGTCTATCCCATGGTAAAATCACAAACTAAGTTTAATGGCCAAAGCTCAGTGCCATAATTCATGGCGCCATAGATCATGGCGCCATGAATTATGGCGTCGAGCTCTGGCCATGTCAGCACCACATCGTCAGGCACGCAATCCTAGGCCTCCGACCTCGGTGCCATGGCCTATGGCGGCAAGATGTGTTACCTCGACGGCGTAGGTCATAGCTAAAAGGTCTTTGTTTGGTTTTGGTAAATTGAGTGACAACATAGGTGGACTAATATGTGTTTATGTGAGATACACAGGTAATTAGTCCACAATATACTAATGTGAGCAACTTGAGCCATGGAGGTGGAAATGGCTTGGATATGTTGTAATGCTCACACATGTGATAAAGGAGCTCATTGCATATGAGACATGACATGGAGTCATGTGGCTCGGTGGAGAAGATCAAGACAAGGCTTAGCGTCGATGCACCGGTTGCAAGTGTGAAAGGCAAATCGGAGGCTTTGGAGCGACGCACCGCACATGGCGAAAAAGTTTGGGCAATGACTTGGCGCCGATGGACAAGAGCAACGGTGAAGAGCTAGCAAGGTTGTGATTGATGAACAAAAGGTCACATGATGATATGAAGTGGATCATATCATTTGGTGATGTTGGTTGGTGCTTGTGTAGCATCAATATTGGAGAAGATGGAATTGAATGCGCAAGGCAAAGGTATAATTGTAGGGCGTTTCATTTTCATCGGTCAAAGGTTGTATAGAGAAGTGCATGACCGGGTGGGTGAATTTGTTTGCACATCGGTCATCCAGTGCCACTTGAGCGATCTAACTTTGCATGCGTGCTAGTATCGAGTGGCGTGGTAAAAAGAGAGAAAATTCCTTTGAAAAAAATGTTTGTGAAATGCTAACACACTTGCATAATATGGTGTACACTTGGTGGTGTTGGCAGCTATTCAGTGTGCACCGGCTATGTTAGGTACACACCGGCTATGGTGCATTGGAGACGGCAGAGGGTAGGTTCATGACTTGTATACGTGCAAGTCATATATAGCACCTACATGTCCAATGTGCATCGGATGGGAGGCACTAGATAGGGTATATATTGAGGCTATATATACACCGGACATATACGATGTGGCATCGGATACCACACTGGATAGGGTATATATAGAGGTTATATATACACCGGACATATCTAGTGTGGCACCGGATATTGCACCGGATAGGGGTTTCGAAGAGGTTGTTTTCTTGGCACATGAAGTCATATATACACCTGACATGTCCGGTGTACATATCCGGTGTTGTACGGTGCACCGGTTCTCTGACTACGTGTAACGGCTAGTTTTTCAAATGTTGGATATAGCCGTTATATATGCACCTGACATGTCCGGTGCAGGGGTTACGTGTACACCTGACATGTCCGGTGTACACGTGACTAGGCAACTTTTTGCCCAACGGCTAGTTGGCCTTTGTGGTATATAAAAGGAGATGGTGGGTGGCCCTTTGAGCGGTTGAGCACCTTGGGGACTTAGTGTCCATGCTTGGAGAGTACTTGGGAGCCCTCTAACTCACTTGTGCTTGCAAGAGTGTGATCCGATTGTGAAGTGAGCAATTCCTAGTACGTTGCATTGAGTGGTTGCATCGAGTGGCACTAGGTGATCGAGTTGCAAGCCGGTGGTGCTTATTACTCTTGGATGTTGTCACCTCCTAGATGGCTTGGTGGCATGTCTCTGTCATGAAGCCCACAAGAAGCATGTGCGGTGCTATGGATAAGTGCTTTGTGAGGGGTGTTGTGCTTGCCCCGTGGGAGACATGAAGAGCAATTCTACTTGAGCGAGACATGAAGAGCGTCAAGTGGTTCATCCACATCAAGTGCTAGAGCGCGTAGTGAGCACTCCACGTGGGATAGTGTGATTTGCAGGTTACCACTAGCAAGAGGACCAGCGACAACCTTTAGCTTGTCTCAACGGGGATTAAGTGGTTGGCAAACCACCGAACCTCGGAATAAAAATCATCGCGTCATCATATCTTTCCATTGGTTTGCAATCTGCATACACAAGCTTGTATGTACTTGTTGATATATTGTGCTTGTGTTGTTGTTGCTCTTGTGTAGCTAGTTTGTTTTTTAGCAAAGTAGTTGCTCTTTTGCATTACTAGTTGGCTTGTGTAGCCTTGCTAGTTACATTGCTTAGTTTGTGTAGCTAAGTAATTTAAGCTCTCTAGTTTGGCTTGTGTAGCCTTGCTATTGAGCATTGCTAGTGAGCTTAGGCTTTGTGTGCTTTGCATACTAGCATGTGTAGAAGCTCCTCGGTTGCTTGAGTACTAGTTGCATAAGTTTGTGTGACCTTGCTAACTAGAATTGTTTAGGTGAACTCTGCCTAGCTTGGCACCTTAGTGGCTCATATTAGGATCTTTATAAGGTGCTTGAGAATTTAGATAGAGGGGTGTAGTCTTGGCTAGACCGATAGGTTTAATTAGTTTCGGTTAGCCGGTGCGATTAATTTTTAGAAAGGACTATTCACCCTCCCTCTAGTCCACCATCTCGACCCTACAACGACATCGAGAAAAGGGTCAAAATCTAGATTTTTGGCGCCTAGGAGTATAAATGTTAAATTTTTACAAAAAGGGGCTAAATTATAAAATCGGCCCTACCCAAATCTTACCATCAAAAGCCAGCCACCTCCCCACGTAGCCATGGACCAGTCGCTTTGCAAGGTGGTTGTGTCTTCAATGGAGATGATTGATGAGCACTTTAAGGGAGAGGGCCCATTGAATCTGTAGATCCACGTCGACCACAACATCCCCCGACGCCCTTGAGATTAGCCACCGCGTGCAAGTGGGCCTCAGGGGCCCCACACGTTCCAGGTGTTCAATCCAGAGGTGATCGCGCACAAGGTGGAGGCGGAAGCGGCAGTGCGAGGCACTATGAACCAGACCAACGTCAGGATCAACGACGCCAATCTGAAAATCAAGGCGAACCAAGACCTGCTCGTCGCCATCCAGTTTGCGCTTTCACACGGCCCCGACATCATCCGCGTCAGACTTGGAGCAAGTTGTTTCCCTGTTGTGGGAATGTTTGTTGTTTGCTTCTGTTTGGGCTATTTATGATATCATTCTGGTAGAATCGATTTGTTTGGATGTGGTACTGGTGGGAATGTGTGTGATTATTTTTGTCGAAAACTTGGGTAACCGTATTATCAGATTGGGGAGGGTAGGCTACATGTGGAAAGTTATTAGGAATGATTTTGGGGGCCATGAAAATTTTGGTATAAGTTTGGGTAGAATGATTGGTTTGATTGGTATAATCACTTTGTTTGGGATGTTATATTGGTCGAGATTTCTTGAATTATTATTATTTATGATAGGTTTGATTTGTATTTTGGTAGAATCACTTGATGTGGGTTTGCCGGTTTGGCGGGAATGTCTTGGATTATTCAACGAAAATTCAGCACAATTTGTGTAGTCATACGAGGATGGGTAAGGTTGTGTGGATTAAAATTTTGAATGATCTGTTTATTGAAATTCCTCGGAAATAAGTACGGGTATAGTGATTTGTTTGATTTGTAATCGCAATGATGGGTAGTAAGTTAGATTGGGACTAATTCAGGATTTGGCTTAGAATGATGTGTCAGGATCCGACTGGGACTCGTTTGGGTTAGTAACTTACATTCTAATGGTATTGCTATGCTGCAGATGTTACTAACCTTGGGATTTAAGAGAATGGGATCCTCCACTATTGGTATATATATATAGCCTCATGGGCCTTCGTACGCTTAACACCCCCTTCAAACTCAAGGTAGAACTAGAGGATCTGAAGCATTGAGTTTGAGTAAATGAAGTCGATGCTGCTCTCTGGTTTATGCTACAATGAAAAAATCTGACAACTGAAACTCTGAGGGCATATACTGGAGAGCAATGATTTGTTGATGACAATGAGAAAGAGTGAAGAAGGCATCAACCCCAATATGCTTTGTAAGTCCTGCTTCACAGGATCATTAGCAATCTGTATAGCTCCTGTATTATCATAGAGAAGTGGTGTGGGGGCATCATAGGAAATACCAAAATCAGCCAACAACAATCGAAGCCATACAATCTCTGAAGTGGTAGTTATAAGTGCTCGAAGTTCTGCCTCTATACTAGAACGAGATATAGCTACTTGCTTCTTGGACTTCCATGCAATAGGAGAAGATCCAAGAAAGATGCAATAGCCTGTGATGGAATGATGATCCGCTGGGTCACAAATCATGACTCGCACGAGGTGATTTTATACTACCGCTTAACGTCAGATTGGATAAGCGATAGCATGTAAGACAATGGCTTTATAGAAGAGCTTAACGTCATTAGTTTAAAATTAATAGAATGGTAATAAAGGAAAAAATCTATATAAATGGCAACGAAGGAAAGGCATAATTTTGAATAGCAATGGAGAAATTGTTATAGTTTTTGTTGGTAGCTATGCTAGTGTCTGGACGTCTGGACGGACCCGCGCGTGATGTGCCCTGCACCTCCTCTTGCCTTTTTTTGGAACACACGCCTCCTCCTCCTGCTACACCCCATGCCTCCTCCTGCCCACCTAGCTGCATGCGAGAGAGAGAGGGAACACAACGCGCGTACCCTAATGCAAGAGAGAGAGAGAGATAGCACAACATGTGTGCCCCAATGCGAGAGACCCCACCTGCATGTGACAGACCCAGCGTACCCAATGCGAGAGAGCACAGCACGCGTGCCCCAATGCGAGAGAGAGGGAGGGAGCACAGCGCGCATGCACATGTGTTAAGCTGGTTGCATGCTCCACTGTGGGGGACCACGCCTAGTGGTGCAGGGGCGCCTCGTGCAGCGCGTGCTTGCCCACGAGTCATAGTGCATGGGGATCCGCACCTGTTGCAACATACTGAAATAAGGTGAAACAAGTAAAACATACGTTTGCAACATATGTGTATAACCACGGCAACATAAGCAACGTCCAGATAAAAACACTTGCAACATACATCTGAAATGGGTGAAATATTTGGAACATACACTTGCAACATACGTGTATAGCCACTGCAACATATGCAACATCCAGATGAAACAACTAAAATATTTGGAAAACATACTTGCAACATACGTGTATAGCCATTACAATATATGTAACATCTCGATCTACTTTGCAACATCCACATGAAACACTTATGTCGGGGACCTAATACTGGGGTACCCCAGAAAGTGGAACCAATAACCACCGAACATTAAAAACTTCTGGACGGATAGGGGCGCCGTTACGTCCCTTGTTTGAATGACAGGAGTTTGGTCCTACCTTGCCCGATGCCTTTGGGGCGGGCTCGGTCTCGCCCGAGGGCTGAGGGACAGACTCCGCCTCGCCCGACGCCTTTGAGATAGCTCTGCCTTGCTCGAGGGCTCAGGGCTAGTCTCCGTCTCGCCCGACGCCTTTGGGGCCCGCCTTTGAAGATAGCTCTGCCTCGCCCGAGGGCTCAGGGCTAGTCTCTGTCTCGCCCGACGCCTTTGGGACGGGCTCGGTCTCACCCGAGGGCTCAGTGCTAGTCTCCGTCTCGCCCAACGCCTTTGGGGCGGGCTCGGTCTCACCCAAGGGCTAAGGGACAGACTCTGCCTCACTCGACCCCGGAGGGGTGGGCTCGATCTCGCCCAAGAGACAAGGACTGGTCTCTGCTCTACCCGACGGTCAGGAACGAGCCTCGTCCTGCTCGATATCTAAAGACTGAATTCATCTTACCTGACAACTTCTCCCCGTTCCCTCATGATGATGGGTAAAGGGCAAGACAAGACGTTTGGGTCAACCATGGCTCCAAGGACCATACCCTGCGCCCTGGCAGGAAAAGTACCACTAGGAAACAATGGGACATGTGCTTTAGACCCTTCTGGGCACCGCAGAGCTCGAAAGGTATTACAGGTGCACGCTCCTCGCCCTATAGAGTTGTAGGCACCGCCTTCAGCTCTGGGACACGGAACCCAACGAAGATATACGACAACCGCTATGCTCTAGAAAAGGATTTGATATCTCTACGAACGACGGATATTCCGTCACCACGCTATGGACCCAAGGGAGCGGAGCCTGCTTCCCGACCCCTTAGATCCACCAATCTAGCAGACCTTGCCCACGGTGCTACTTTGGACCTCGACCCCACGTCCCTCCGACGAAGACTCATAGGAACCAGAAGGTGTGCGGAGCAAGGATGGGGAGGCTCATAAGTTAAACCACTGTACTACAGCCCATACCCTGCGCAGGGCAGCATTCTGTAACCAACCTGACATTCTACAGAGGCATCGACAGTATTGTAGACGCTTATCTACCTTCGCACTCATTAGAATGAAGAACCAGGCTGCGTAGACGTGAGCCACAAGACTAGGTAGAGTACGCATCCTAAAGCCCTCATCCTTGTAAAGCCAGCCCCTTCATCTATAAAAGGGGATGCGCTTCCTCCATCAAGGGGATGGACTTTTGACCGAACAACATAAGACACACACACACATACAGTCAAGTTGCTACAAAGCTCTTGGCCTCCTTTCAACCCTTCATCAGAGACTTGGGACCAGTCCCTCTCTCGATCGTTTGTACCCCCTACTACAAATCGTTCATGGTGCTAATAACATAAGTAGCAACAAACTGGACGTAGGGACATTCGGCCCGAACCAGTATAAATCTTGTGTCATTTAGCGCACCATCCGAGCCTAACGCGCATTACTATAAATTTACTTGCCGGTGCTTGTACGAAACACCAACAGTTGGTGCGCCAGGTAGGGGAGCTTGCGCGTTCCAAATTAGGCCTCGGATGGCCACCCACGCAATCAGCTGGGCCCCGAGCGCACACGTGCGTTTCGGCGACCTGGATTTCATCATCACACTAGGAGGAGAGCTGGCGCTGACTCACACAGCCGCCCCATCTCTTCCTTCCGTCAACCTCAGCCGCCTTAGGCTTGAGGGCCCACCGGGCAACTCCCTTGGACCCAGTCATCAAGGGAGGCCTCTCACAATGTCACCCAGTGTCCGAAAGGTCCCATATGGAGCGCCCCGACAGCGTTTCCGTTCGGTCTCCAACCACTAGCCACCTTCTGGCACTACATATGGTTCAGTCACCCATGAACATCAAGTTCGTGGGGGCAATTGAGCAAGATACGGAGACCCTCTACGAGCTTCTCAATGAGGAGCCAGGATCATTCTCCAGCTCGGATTCTAGTAGGGGGAGCCACCACCCTTCCCGGGAATGCTTCATGGCGTAGACCCTCGAGGGTCATGTTGAAAGTGTCTCCAGGGAAGAGGTCACCCCTACAAACAACCCTGACGGTGGATCCGGGGAAGAGACGGTAGCCCCATCTCGCCTAAGGATGGAGCAGCTGAGGGCCTGTCAGCAAGAGATTGATGAGGACGGGCAGGGGCTCGTCCGAGAGTACGCGGACATCAATCGCGAGATTGAACGCCGCAAAGACAGGGGGCACGCACGCGCCACGGCCCGCACCGTACACCAAAGGATCCTCACTGATGACGGGACCCTTCCTCACTTTGCCTGAGCCAGCCAGAACATCGCCGCAGCAACCGCCTTGCTGCATGGCCTTCCGGAGGCTGCAACGTCCGAGGATCACCGCGCCCGTCGAGAAATTTGCACGTTGCTCGAGCGTGCGGTGGCGCAGTAGGCGGAAAGTTCATTGTCTCAATGACGCGAACCCGACACCAACCAGCGCACGCCCTCAGTGCGTCCCACCAAGGACGCGTCTGTTCACCAAACACTGCCAGGCAGCCCTCCGCCGTCCTAGTGCATCAACGCCTCGGCCATGACCACGACGTATGTAGCACCATCGATGCTCGCAAACGCGCCCACGGCGACCCAGGAGAGGCAGCACGCCGCGGCTACCATCCCCGATGTGGCAGACGCTACAACAGCAACGAGGATCGAAGCTCGAGCCCTGGCCTACCAGGCCCTCAGGCCTTTGGCCGACACATCCTCAACGCTGTGTTCCCCCTAAGGTATTGACCGCCTACCAACATCCCTAAATATTCTGGCGAAACAAATCCTGGGCTTTGGCTCGAAGACTATCGGCTTGCATGTTAGGCCGGTGGTGCAAGTGATGACGATTTCATTATTCGCAATCTCCCACTGTTCTTGGCCGATTCGGCATGAGCATGGCTGGAGCACCTATCGTCCAATGCCATTCAGAGTTGGGCGGATCTGACGGAGATCTTTGTGGGCAACTTCCAGGGCACGTACAAACACCCTAGAAACCCATGGGACCTCAAGAACTGCCGCCAGAAGGCCGATGAAACCCTTCGCGGGTACATCCGGAGCTTCTCTTGGCAGTGCAATGAGCTCCCAAACGTCGCCGACGCCGACGTGATAGGAGCCTTTCTGTCTGGGACAACCTATGAATCCCTGGTCCAAAAGCTAGGATGCAGGGGCCCATGGACTACCAAGGAACTCCTGGACATCGCTACCAGTCACGCCTCTGGAGAGGAGGCAGTCGGAGCCATCTTTGATCGCTTCGATGGAAAGACAAGGCAAGACGAGGACGTCGGTGAAGGCGCCTCCAACCGTCCCGCCAAAAGGAAAAATAAGAAGCAATGGTGCGACAACTCGCTCGTGGCCGCTGCCAACCGCAAAGGTGGCCAGAAGCCCGCGGAGGGCACTCCGAACCACTTCGAGAAAATGCTCGAGGGGCCATGCCCAAACCACGCCTTCCCCGCCAAGCATCTATACAAGGATTGCGGCCTCATGCGCAAGTACTTGGCCAGGGGCCTTAACAAAGGGGAGCAGGGGAAGGAACCTGTTCCCACCATAGATGACGCAGAGGAGAAGGACGACGCCTTCCCAACACCGATCGGCGCCCTCATGATCTTCGGAGGATCAACGGCCTATGACTCCAGGCGCTGCCAGAAGGTCATGCGTCGCGAGGTCTATACCGCCGGACCGGCCACACCAGCCTTCCTCCGGTGGTCGGAATCCACCATAACCTTCGACCGGACCGACCATCTAGATGTCGTCCCACACCCGGGAAGGTACCCGCTTGTCGTCGATCCGATCATCGGTCCAAAGCGGCTCACCAAAGTACTGATGGATGGAGGCAGCGGCCTTAACATCATGTACGCCAAGATGCTCGACGAGATGGGCGTCGACCGAATGAACCTCCGTCCCATCCAAGCACCTTTCCATGGCATCGTACCTGGTAGGCAAGCCGTGCCACTAGGGCAGATCGATCTGCCCATCACTTTTGGGGATCAGTCCAATTACCGGACTGAGACCCTCACCTTCGACGTAGTGGGGATCCTGGGGACTTTCCATGCCATCCTGGGACAACCATGCTACGCGAAGTTCATGTCCGTTCCCAATTATATGTACCTTAAGCTGAAGATACCAGGCCCCCGCGGGGTCATCACCATCGGCACCTCCTTCCAGTGCGCTTACGAGTATGAAGTCGAATGCTGCGAACACGCATCCGCAGTCATCGCCTCCGAAGAGCTCACCACCCTCAGGGAGGAGGTCATTGAAGGGGCACCCAACGCGAAGAGGTCATCCGGATCGTTCGAATCGATGGAAGGACCCAAGGAGGTCCTCCTAGATCCCAGCAACTCCGAGGGAAAAAAGTCCGTATCAGGATCGCGCTCTCCTCCGAATAGGAAAGTGCGCTCGTCGACTTCCTCCGCGAGAACAAAGACATCTTTGCATGGAAACCCTCGGATATGCCGAGCATCCTGAGGGAGGTCGCCGAGCATACCTTAAAAATTCACCCAGGCTCCAAGCCGGTGAAACAACGCCTGCGCCGCTTCGATGAGGAGAAACGTAGGGCCATCGGCGAAGAGATAGCCAAACTGCTAGCCACAGGATTCATTAAGGAAGTATACCACCCAGAGTGGTTAGCAAATCCCATTCTTATGCGAAAAAAGAGCGGGAAATGGAGAATGTGTGTCGATTACACCGGCCTCAACAAAGTGTGTCCAAAGGATCCGTTTCCATTGCCATGAATAGACCAAATAGTCGACTCCACCTCAGGGTGCGAGACCCTCTGCTTTCTTGACGCATACTCTGGCTACCACCAAATCACGATGAAAGAGTCCGACCAGCTCGTGACATCTTTTATCACCCCCTTCGGATCGTTTTGCTACATTTCAATGCCGTTCGGTCTGAAGAATGCTAGAGCAATGTACCAGCACTGTATGCTCAACTGCTTCGGAGACCTCATCGGGCGAACCGTTGAGGCCTATGTCGATGACATCGTAGTCAAATCCAAATGAGCTGACCACCTTGTCGCCGACCTTGAACAAACCTTTGCAAAACTCCAGGCAAACGGCATCAAACTCAATCTCGAAAAATGTGTTTTCGGGGTCTTGAGGGGCATGCTGCTCGGCTTCATCGTCTCCGAGCGTGGCATCGAAGCCAACCTGGAGAAAATATCAGCCATCATAAGGATGGGCCCGATCCAAAACATAAAGGGGGTTCAGCGGATCACAGGGTGCCTTGCCGCCCTTAGCCGATTCATTTCGTGCCTCGGCGAACGAGGACTCCCCCTTTATCGACTCCTAAAGAAAGCTGACCACTTTGAGTGGACAGCCGAGGCTCAGGAGGCACTTGACATGGTTAAGCGATTTTTAACTAAACCGCCGGTTCTAGTCCCTCCATGCAATGGAGAATCCCTCCTACTGTATATATCGGCCACCACCCAAGTGGTTAGCTCTGCCTTAGTAGTAGAGCGAGAGGAAGAGGGGCACGCCTTCAAGGTGCAGCGCCCTGTATATTTCATCAGCGAGGTGTTATCCGACTCCAAAACCCGCTACTCCCAAATCTAGAAACTCCTCTACACCGTCCTCATCATCAAAACAAAGCTACGCCACTACTTCAAGTCACACCCCGTGACAGTAGTGATGTCATTCCCCCTCGGTGAGGTCATCTATAGCCATGACGCTATGGGAAGAACCGCAAAGTGGGCACTCAAGCTAATGGATCAGGGCATTTCTTATGCCCCCCGAACAATGATCAAATCTCAGGTACTGGCTGACTTCATCGTGGAATGGACCGAGGTCCAGATGCCACCAGCAGCCGTCGATCAAGAGTACTAGACAATGTACTTCGACGGATCGCTGATGAAGAAGGGCGTCGGAGCAGGACTAGTTTTTGTATCTCCCCTTGGGGTCCACATGAGGTACATGGTTCGGCTCCATTTCCCCTCATCAAACAATACTACAGAATACGAAGCGCTCGTCAATGGCCTATGAATCGCCATCGAGCTGGGCATCCGATGCCTCGATGTCAGGGGCGACTCTCAGCTGGTCGTCAACCAGGTCATGAAAGAGTCATGCTGCCACGACGCCAAGATGGAAGCATACTGTCAAGAAGTCCGACGGCTGGAGGACAAATTCGATGGCCTCGAACTCAATCACATCCCAAGGTGCCTCAACAAAGCAACCGACACGCTCGCAAAAGCAGCATCCGGCCAAGAGCCAGTCCTAATAGGCGTATTTGCCAGTGATCAACACAAACCCTCAGTATGCTATGCAGGGTCAGAACAAGCCGATGATGGCCCTTCTAGTCCGACCCTAGGGGTCAATCCACCAACTGCTCTGCCCGACCCCGAGGTCATAGAGCTTGAAGAGGACCCAGCAGCGGAGTCCAACCCTCCCGATGACTAGAGAACGCTTTATCTCGACTACCTCCTCCACAACATACTACCGATAGATAAGATGGAAGCCCGATGGCTCGCACGACACGCCAAGTCCTTCATTCTTGTAGAGGGCGAACTCTACAAACGGAGTCACATCGGGATTCTGCAACTCTGTATCCCTTGCGAACAGGGAAAACTCCTACTGGGCGACATCCACGGTGGAGTCTACGGTCATCATGCCGCACCAAAAACCTTGGTTGGGAATACATTCCGACAAGGCTTCTATTGGCCCACCGCAGTAGCCGATGCAGAGCAAATTGTACGCACCTGCGAAGGGTGCCAGTACTACGCTTGGCAAACACACCTCCCGTCCCAAGCTCTCCAGATGATCCCCATCATGTGGCCCTTTGCGGTCTGGGGGCTCGACCTGGTTGGGCCACTCAAAAAGGCACCCAGGGGCTTCACTCACCTGCTTGTCACCATAGATAAGTTTACAAAATGGATTGAAGCTCGACCAATATCCACGATCATATCCGAGCAAGCTGTGCTGTTCTTCCTTGACATCATACATCGCTTTGGAGTACCGAACTCCATCATCATAGACAACGGCACGTAGTTCACTGGTAGGAAATTCCTTCGATTCTGTGATGAACAACACATCCGGATCGATTGGGCAGCCATCGCACACCCCCGGACGAACGGGCAGGTCGAGCGCGCAAACGGAATGCTCCTTCAAGGCCTCAAACCCAGAATTTTCAACTGGTTGAACAAGTTTGGCACGTGCTGGCTCGCTGAGCTCCCGGCCGTGCTCTGGAGCCTAAGGACAACTCCTAGCTGGGCCACTGGCTACACACCTTTCTTCATGGTCTACGGTTTCGAGGCCATTCTCCCAACGTACCTCGACTATGGAGCACCAAGAATCAGAGCATATGACGAATAGGGGGCCGAGGCATCTCACCAAGACGCCATGAACCAGCTAGATGAAGCCCGCGACATCGCCCTCCTCTGTTCAGCTAAGTACCAGCAAGCGTTGCGATGGTACCACAGCCGACGGGTATGGGGTCGAGCCTTCAACATCGGGGACCTCATCCTCCGCCTTGTGCAGAGCAACAAGGACCGCCACAAACTCTCCCCGCCCTAGGAAGGGCCCTACGTCGTCGTGGAAGTACTTTGCCCGGGCGCCTACAGGTTGAAAACCATCAACGGCGAGGTCTTCACCAACGCCTGGAACATTGAGCAGCTATGTCGTTTTTACCCTTAAAATAAGCGTATACTCTTCCTTATTAGTTTTTGTCATTACAAAACCTCGATCCTTAGTGACTTCCGACCCCTGCAAGTCACGAGGGGTCAGACCTCACTCGGGGGCTGACATATGACATGAGTAATACAAGTATTTTGCTTGCAAAAACCTCCTGTGTTATATTTGCAAACATTCTCTAAGTTTTCCATTCTTCTCACGAACAAATCCTAAGGGCTAAGATTTTGGGAACCAATTCTGAATACAACTGGTAGGACTGTGGGACACCCATGCCCCAGCGGCTACAACCTCTTTGCTCACCAGCCTAATTAGAATTAGTTCGCCCACATTCCTAGTTTCTTATAACTTAGACCGTGAGAAGGGTCGGAGGGCACTAAAATTGTTTCTACAATAAAGAGAAAGATAAAAAATTGCTTGCCATAAGCAAAAGATGTACATTTGTTCATTTTTGCACAAATTCGTCACTTATAAAGTGATTTCATTACAAAAAGGACTAATGTACTTGTAAATTCAGAGGACTGTTTGCTCGGGGGCTTCCCCACAAAGTTATTCAATTACAGTCTCTGCTTAGCTTTACTACAAGTACTGCTGCGGTCGTCGCGCCACGCTCTCCATCGGCGACGCCCGGGGCGTGTACACGGGCCAGCTCGTCTTCTATGATCGCCGCGCCATGCTCTCCATTGGCGATGCCCGGGGCGTGTACATGGGCCAGCTCGTCTTCTGCGGTCGTCGCGCCATGCTCTCCATCGGTGACGCCCGGGGTGTGTACACGGGCCAGCTCGTCTTCTGTGGTCGCCACGCCACGCTCTCCATCGGCGATGCCCGGGGCGTGTACACGGGCCAGCTCGTCTACTGCGGCCACCACGCCACACTTCCCATCGGCGATATCCCACCGCTTCGTGGGATCCTCGAAGGCGCCGTCATCTACAATGCCTCCATCGGGGCGTCCGGGGACTACGCCATCGTCGTCAGCCGCAACCCCAACAGCGACGCCTCCACTGGGGAGTCCGAGGACTACACCATCGTCGTCAACCACAACCCAACAGCGACGCCTCCACCAGGGCATCTAGGGACTATGCCATCATCGCCAGCCACAACCCTGACAATGGCGTCAGGGCAGGAAACGCCTCACCAAAGGAGGAGCACAGCGAACGACGGCGAAGTCGACGACGTACGGCGCCCACCAGCGCCCCTTCTCCTTCGGCAGCAGCGACTCCTCAGCAAGGGCGGCATGCACCATCTCATCTACACTGGATAACCTCTGGCTCAACATCACGCTCCAGATTCATGAGCGAATTTGTGAGTTTTCTCTCTCTCTGGCATTACTCTTCTTCACTCAGGAACCACCGCGACGCACGGACGCATTCGACAGAAAGGGAGAAGAAGGAGAGATAGCGGCTTAGGGTTAGAAGAAGAGGTGGGATGAGAACTCCCCTCCCCCTCCCTATTTAAAGAGAAGGCGCTGCAGCTAAGGAAAGGTGAAAGGTTGGACGAAAAACCCTCTCCCTTCCCCTCCTTAAATACGGAATTAATGCTGATAGATACCTAAGGGGACACACCGAAACTGACGGGATGCGCCCCGATCGATGAGGTGTCCCCCCCCTGGTCAAACTGGACACTGCCTAGGTAATTAAGGCGCCCACGTGGGTAGACAACCCTTCGCCTCCCCAGGCAGGACCACGAGACGATCCGATGATAGGACCTCTATGAAGCAGAGCCCCAACGGCTCTCCTAGGTCAGCCATTCGGCCCAGGAGAGATGACGAACGAACGTCCAAAGAAAGATAAGCATCTCTGCCTTCTTACTTTACGCGTTAAAATTCATTCTCGAGCTTCCAACCCCGTCAAATGGTGGGGACATGAACATCACTCGGGGGCTGCCGAGGATGTCTACCAGTCTAGACATCCTCCTCACCCGACCCCTCCATACGCTTGAAACTAAGGGTGTGACATACGGGCATAAAACTTTGAGTAAAGCTGGACGAACTAGCAGACCCTATGCCTCGGTAGCTACGGTGTTTCTGTTCACTAGAAAAATCATACTCAACACCCCGCGTCTCCAGCTTCGACACCTACCTTCTCAAGAAGGGTTTGGAGGGGTCCGCCTACAGAATCTCCCCCAAGGGAGAAGCTGTCAGGCTACCCAAGTCAATTAAATGGCTCGGACCGCCACCGGGATACGAAAAACAAAGAATAGCGATTCTTATGTAGGTTACTCCAACCTCATCGCAAACATCAGGGCCCAAACCCTGCACAGACACATCTAGTAGGAGCTTTCCATCACTCATACCGCCAAGGTAACGTTACTGACCCCGCCTTCATTTCAATTATATTATACATGTGCAAAACATCCCAACGCTTCATGTCGCATCACGAAACTGTCATCACCTCATTCGATATAGGCGGCAGTAGGCCGAGGTTCAATGGCTGGCCCGCGAAGGGCTCGAGGCCGCCTCGTGCCAAACAGAGCTAGGGAGAAATAACTGAGACAAGCCCCAGTGGCCCTACCCGACCCCGCTCAGAAGCGGACAGGGACGTCTCAACCTTTTCTTGTTCGATTCTAACCCCGAGCCAAACCTATAGAATCTCCATCGAGGAGAGGCCATCGGGCCGCCTGAGCCTATCGAACGGCTTGGGTATCTGCCGGGAGGCGGGTTAAGAAGTTGTGGAGTGCCACCAGAGGGCTCTGTCGACCCCATCATCAAATGATGAACCCGAATTCCACATGAACGTACCCATTAGTGAGTTCATTGAGCGCGATACTCGAGCCGTCGAGGCAAGTGTCGTTTACTCAGCCCCTCCGATTACGAAAATTGAGGACGGGGTAACACGCAAATTATGGCCGACCCCTATCAGACCCTGACAAGGCCCGGGGGCTCGAGCCAATTAATACAGGGACACAGGTTCGAAGGCCCTACCTGGCCGAGCCCATAGAGTCCCCATTTGGGGATTTCTGTTGGAAGACGGGGCGAGGAATATTGCAATGCCATCTAAGGACTTCGTCGACCCTGTCACCAAAACCACAGTTCCGGTCTCCAGTAACCCCTGACCCCAGCAAATGCAGGGGGTCGGACCTTACTCGGGGGCTGGTTAAGGTATGGCTACCTCCCTTCCTTCTTTTGAAATAATATCCTCGCATCAAGACCAGCGGCAAGATTCGGGGGAACAGATTGGTAAGATCACAAAAAATCAAACAAAACGAAATTACGAAGCAAAATCATGAAACTACGTCCAGACTCAAAAATACCGACACTTGTTCACATATTACATATAAGTTGTTCTCAAAATTATTTGACTAACTACTCCCGCGAAGGGAGAACCATCTCTTTCAGATTATCCGCTAGGTTTTCGCAAGGGGAGCAACCATCTTCTCCATTGCCTCCAGCTCATCATCCTCATAGGTGGACGGGAAACCTTCGCTCATCACCTTCAGGTTGATTTCCTTCTTGTAATGGGCATAGGAGACGGTGAAGGCCTGGGTGATCCCGGCGTGAAAAGCACTCTCCTCAAGCTGGCCCACCCGAGCCGTGATACCTGCGGCACGAGCCGTGAGTGGGCTGGTCTCCACCGGCTCCACCACCTTCAGGGCATCAAGGACCACCCCGATCGTAGCTTGCAGAAGATCGTGCTCATCGCTCTTAGCCTAAAGGGCCCTTCATGCATGGGCAAGCTCTTTTTCTAGCTTGACGGAGATGTTTTTAGCGCTCAACCTTCGGCTCATCGCGTCACCGAGATCTGCCCAGAGAGAGCAGACCACCTCGACGTCCTCGTCCACCTTCTGCTGAAGGGTCGTGGCCCTACTCTCGGCCTTCCACCTGAGGTCTTGCTCCATCTCCAGCTCCTTTAGGACCTCGCCGGCCTTCTCATTAGCCGTGGCATTCCTCTGCAGCAGCTCATCTCACTCCTTTCGGAGCCTGGCGATCTCCTTCATGTCCAGCTTTGACCTCGTTGACAAATCCTCAAATATCTCGTGGGCCTCCTCCGCATCCTGACGTGCCTGGACCTCCCGCTCCTAGGTGGTAGCAAGCTGTGCGGCCATGTCTGCTCGTAGCCGGGCCTCCTTAGAAAGGCGATCCCATTCTGCCTTCTGCTCGCGGAGGAATCAGGATTTATTCCGGCTACGAGCAACAAGAATCTGAAGAGGAAGAAGACTAGTATCAGAAATGCAAAAGCACAAAAACATGCGAAGAAAGAAGAAAACCAAGCGAGTACCTAGGTAGTAGGAACAACGATTTCACGCAGGGCTCCTCTGGCCTGGTCCAGGGCATCCAGCATGGTCGAGATACCGATGTCAAGACCCTCCCACTCCATGCTCTCGGCATGATCATCGAGCGAGAGAAGAACCGACATCGGATCCTGGGCGGCCATCCATTGGAGCGGTGGCTCCCCCCACGTGGGGGAGCGGCTTCCTCCCGATAAGGGGGCCGGGGGCGGCTCCCTCCTAACCCTATGTGGCACCACCACTGCGCTCGAGGACCCTCCGACCGGACCCTCCTCCATCTGGCCCGCTTCGAGCGCCACGGGCGAATCCACCTGGGCCCCTGGTGGCATGGATTGCACTACGCCCTCGAGCGTCACCACGGCTGCGCCCGGTTGATCCTGGCTTGGTGTGGTCACGACCACCTCCACTGGCGGTATGCGGCCCTTGGCCGGCTGTACCACATCCGCCATGGAGGAAGCCGCCTGCTCGGTAACCACCGCGGGCGTGGGCGCCACCACAGACGCCATCGGGTCGGCCAACGCGGCTCCAACGTCGACACCACTCCTGCCCGAAACAGGGGTAACGCCAGGCGACGCCATCCGTTCCACTTGAATGGCGAGGCTCTTCTTGGGTGCCACCCCCAGGGGGTGACCCATCCGCAAGAACCTGCACAAAGGTAATAGCCATTATGTCAAAATAGAAATGGAACAAGGATGAAAACAGGGGAATCAGCAGCTTACATTGACGTCCTCGGCCGGCGAAAGCGTTTTGGGGACGGATCCCTAGATCCCTGCCCCAACACGTCTGGGCGGGACCATTTTGAGCCTGCCCCCTGCTCTAGGGCAGGGGGGCTCACCTCGTGGGGCGCGGCACCAGAGCCGCTCCCCTCCATTGTCTCGTGGGGCGCAGCTCCAGAGCCGCTCCCCTCCATCATCTCATGGGGCGCGGCACCAGAGCCGCTCCCCTCCAACATCTCATGGGGCACGGCACCAGAGCCACTCCCCTCCCCCGTCTCGTGGGGCATGGCACCAGAGCCACTCCCCTCCACCATCACCTCAGGGTCAGTAGTGGTAGGCCCGCTTTCCTCCATCCACCGGTCCTCGGCCGGCATGCCGTGTGAAGCGGCGGACTCGCCGGCCTCCACCGACCTCACCGATTCACTTCCCTCTACGTGGAACGGGAAGGGTCCCTGCACGAACGGGTGGCCACTTGTCAGCGTGTCCTCGTCCTCTAGGACGCCCCAATCCACGCCGACGGCTACCTCGTCGTCATCGTCATCGTCGCCGTTGTCCTCACTGCTCACGTCCTCTCCTCGATCCCATGCCTCCTGCTTCAGTCGTTTCGCCTTCTTCATCTGCTCCCTAGCTTTCTTGTCCCACTTGGCCGCGAGTCGATTCACCGCTGCCACGGCCTTGTCCTTCGGCAGCGGAACCGGACTATCTTTGAAGACTAGCCCCCTCGGCTGGTCCCAACATCACAAAAGCAAGTATCAAAAAATAGAGATTTAGGACAAAGAAAAGAGCATGGGAGAAGAGGGCTTACGAATTCGAAGAACCCAGGTTCCGGCCGCATTGGGGGATGACCAGGCACCGGATACACAATGTCGAGGATGCTGCCTTTGGAATCCTTCGTCGGCTCCGTCGCCTCCTTAATGCGCTGTGCCACTTCCGAAAAAGGGAGCGCCTCGTCAACAAGCACCGTCCCCTCGAACGACATTCCGGGCATCATCCGATGCAGGGGAAGCACGCGTGCCATCAGCGGCGCCACCCTCCTCGCATGATAGGCGCCGATAATCCCCGTCCCCTTTACGCCCCGATCCTTCAAGGCTTAGAGGGCAGAAAGAAGGTCAGAGAGGTGTTTCTTGTCTTTGGACTGGATGCCCCAGCTCCACGACTCCGGAGCATCTTCAATAAGGCGTCCAATGTACCTCGGTAGGGTGGCACTCGCATCATCCCTAACATAAAACCACTGCGAGTGCCATCCCTTGTTGGATGTTGCCAGACGCATATATGGGTAACCCCTCGACCAGGTATGGCGCAGATGAATGCTGGCATATCCCATCGGCGCGTTCACATCTTTCCCTCCAATCTTCCTCTTCGACAAACTAATGGTAAAGAAATACCACCACAGATCAAAATAGGGATCGATCCCCAGGAAACCCTCGCACAAGGCAACAAACGCTGCCATATGTTGAACCCCATTGGGAGTTAGATGTTGCAGCTCCACCTCATAATAATCCAGTAGCCCCCGAAGGAATCTATGCACGGGTACCACGAATCCCCGCTCATGGAAGATGGCAAAAGAGACGACATACCCTTCGGGCGGCACCGGCTCACCCTCGTCGCCAGGTAGCAGCCACTCCTGGATGGTGGATAGTGGGCAGAGAAGGCCACGGCGGACGAGGCCCTCCAAATGCTGTGGGGTGATGCTAGATCTGCCCCACAACTCCATTAAAGCAATTGGGGAGAAGGGCAGGCGTGAGCTTGATGGCGGCTGCAACACGAACGCAAGCTGGTTGACGGTGGCGATGCGGGCGTAGGAGGCTGGGGCGATTGGCGGCGGATGTTTCAGAACGCAAAGGCAGGGGAGTGAAATACAGAACCTTGGGGGCGAACCCCGTGGTTTTATAGGGGCGACGGACACGAGAAGGGCAACCGTCCGCCTCGATCTTTGGGCCTGCCACACGCACCACCGCGTCATGTCACAGGACACGCGCGCGCAGTCCCTATCCTCTCACCCCAAAAATCACGGTGGACGGTTCGCCTTCCCCAGGCGAATCTGGACTCTCTACCCACCTGGGAAATGCAAGCCACGAAGACCTTTTTTCTCTTTGGCCCACCTAGGGCCCAGAAGCTCGGCGGCCGACCCAACTGAGGAAGGGTCCGCGAACGATCCGAAATCAAGGGCGCAAGCACCAGTTAGGTCAGCCCTGAATGAGTTCCCCGCGAATGGGATGCCACGACCCCCTCGGAAAAATATCCAGTTGACGAAAAACTAAGTCCTTCAGCCTTACCCATGAAGGGACCAATACAACCCTTCGGGCGACTCTACTCAAATCACCCGAGGGCTTGGGGGCTACACCCATTGGGTGCGCTCGCGCACACCCTCTGGCAAAGTAACTTCGACGAAATCAAAAAACACCCTCCAGGCGGTTCTACTCGAATCACCTAGAGGCTCGGGGGCTACTGTCGAGGACCTAATACCGGGGTACCCCAGAAGGTGGAACAAATAACCATCGAACGTTAAAAACTTCTAGACGGATAGGGGCGCTGTTACGTCCCTTGTTCAAATGATAGGAGTTTGGTCCCGCCTCGCCCGACGCCTTTGGGGCGGGCTCGGTCTTGCCCGAGGGCTGAGGGACAGACTCCGCCTCGCCCGACGCCTTTGAGATAGCTCTGCCTCGCCCGAGGGCTCAGGGCTAGTCTCCATCTCGCCCGATGCCTTTGGGGCCCGCCTTTGAAGATAGCTCTGCCTCGCCTGAGGGCTCAGGGCTAGTCTCCGTCTCGCCCGACGCCTTTGGGACGGGCTCGGTCCCGCCCGAGGGCTCAGGGCTAGTCTCCGTCTCGCCCGATGCCTTTGGGGCGGGCTCAGTCTCGCCCGAGGGCTAAGGGACAGACTCCGCCTCGCCCGACCCTGGAGGGGCGGGCTCGATCTCACCCAAGAGACAAGGACTGGTCTCTGTTCCGCCCGACGGTCAGGAACGAGCCTCGCCCTGCTCGATATCTAAAGACTGAATTCATCTTACCTGACAACTTCTCCCCGTTCCCTCATGATGATGGGTAAAGGGCAAGACAAGACGTTCGGGTCAACCATGGCTCCAAGGACCATACCCTGCGCCCTGGCAAGAAAAGTACTGCTAGGAAACGATGGGACAGGTGCTTTAGACCCTTTCGGGCGCCGTAGAGCCCGAAAGGTATTACAGGTGCATGCTCCTCGCCCTGTAGAGTTGTAGGCGCCGCCTTCAGCTCTGGGACACGGAACCCAACGAAGATAGACGACAACCGCTACGCTCCAGAAAAGGATTTGATATCTCCACGAACGACGGATATTCCGTCACCACGCTATGGACCCAAGGGAGCGGAGCCCGCTTCCCAACCCCTCAGATCCACCAATCCAGTAGACCTTGCCCACGGCGCTACTCCGGACCCCGACCCCGCGTCCCTCCGACGAAGACTCATAGGAACCAGAAGGCGTGCGGAGCAAGGATGGGGAGGCTCATAAGTCAAACCACTGTACTGCAGTCCATACCCTGCGCAGGGCAGCATTCTGTAACCAACCTGACATTCTACAGAGGCATCGACAGTATTGTAGACGCTTATCTACCTTCGCACTCATCAGAATGAAGAACCAGGCCGCGTAGACGTGAGCCACAAGACTAGGTAGAGTACGCATCCTAAAGCCCTCATCCTTGTAAAGCCAGCCCCTTCATCTATAAAAGGGGATGCGCTTCCTCCATCAAGGGGACGGACTTTTGATCGAACAACACAAGACACACACATACAGTCAAGTTGCTACAAAGCCCTTGGCCTCCTTTTAACCCTTCCATCAAAGACTTGGGACCAGTCCCTCTCTCGATCGTTTGTACCCCCTACTATAAATCGTTCACGGTGCTAATAACACGAGCAGCAACAAACTGGACGTAGGGACATTCGGCCCGAACCAGTATAAATCGTGTGTCCTTTAGCGCACCATCCGAGCCTAACGCGCATTACTATAAATTTACTTGCCGGTGCTAGTACGAAACACCGACAACTTGCAACATCCAGATGAAACATCTGAAACACTTGAAATATACTCTTGCAACATGTGTTTTTAGCGCGCAATGTCACCTTGCTGCTTGGACGAATCGTAGAGCTCGACACCGTCGCGGCGCATAGAGCTCGTCGGTGCGCCCTTGGGCGAGCACATGCTCAGCAGCTCGGGTGAACACCTGCGCGAGGCGCGCAAGCACCCTTGGGCGAGCACCTGCTCGGTGTCCTAGGCCAGCACACCCTAGGCGTGGCGGAGGACGGGCATGGCGCGGCGGGGATGGCGGAGACGACACGCCGGAATGGCCTGACATGGTCAGAGGCGGTCGCGCGCCACGCCTGGTTGGCCAGCAGTCGAGTGCTGGAGGCGGCAGCCGACAGGTGACCAAATAGGAAGTGAGCGGATAAAATCAAGTACGTGGAAGAGCGGATTTTTTTTTTATTTAGAAAAAGAGGAGGGGAGGGGACCAGGGCCATGCTTGGGCCACTCGTCAGACACGATGGCGCAGCCCGCTAGAATAGCATCAGCCCGCTAACACCCCTATGACCTCTCTTCGAGCCTACACACACTACTAGGCAGCAGCCCTAGATGCCAAATAAACATGTGCACAGGTGGAAAAGTGATAATAATACTACATGCATGCCAAAAGCAGTCCACATGATAAAAAAAAAAGCACGGTCCACATAATAATATTATACATAGTCATCACTCAACGAGTCATGCAGAACGCAGAGACTAGACAAAGGACATGCATGACAAAGACAAGGTTGCCAGCAGAGGTTTATTTCAGTAAATTTCCAGCCCAACTGATAAAATTTAAAGTTTACTTCCAACAACAATCTACTTATCAGTAGATATAATTTCTTTGCCGCCCTAGCGTGAAAGAGACAATCTACTTATCCGTAGATATAATTTCTTTCCCGCCGTAGCGTGAAACAAACAGGGAAGGTGTGTACAAAAGCGGCCTGAATTTCTCAAAGTAAGATTTCTGGGCCCATCCGTCGCTCCTCTGCTAGCTCATTGAGCCTTTGAGTCACCTTCTCAGCAACATTTACGTACGCCTGCGCTGATGCAGAGTTTGGTGATGACACAACGATAGGCTTGCCTTCATCTGAACCTGTTCTGATGCTGATTTCAAGAGGTACCTATTGACAAAAAACAACCGCTGTGTAGCATAAGCTCATACGCATATGTAAATAAAACATATATAAAACTGATAAGCCAATTATCCATCTGCAGTAAAACCAAATTTAGGGTGTTCATTCCTAACAGAATGCTCTCTACATCTGAAATTCATGATATCTAGAAATTGAAGTAACAGTCTAATCTTCGAAAAAGATTCATCCTTTCTCAGATATAAAAGAGACGAGTATAATCATCACAACTTAAGAATTGGTGCCAATTGAAATCAATTATGACAAGATTCACTCACATCACCAAGTAATTTCATGTCCATTTCCTCTGCAGTTCTCTGTGCTCCACCTTCCCCGAAGATGTAAGATTTCTCACCACATTTTGGGCACTTAAAGCAACTCATATTCTCAACCAATCCCAGAATCTGTGAAACCAAAATACTCAGCTGTGATGTGAAAACTAGATATACTGGACAATGGGAAAGGCATAATGAAGAATTTTGAATCAGTAAAATGAAATGTGCATGTTCTTAAGGTGGATAAGTGATACCCTTATTTTCAGGGTTGACATACAATCAACTACAAAACAGTAACTGACGAAGTTTAGGAAAAAAAAAACTAAGAGAATAAACTGAAGAATTATAACTTGAAATAGAAATTTAAAATGTGATACAGACAAACAGTTATGGAGACAAAAAGATAGACTAAGTTAAACAGACTGTACAGGAACTTGAACTTTGCAGAACATGTTGGCTCCTCTTCTAGCATCAATAAGAGCAATATCTTGAGGAGTTGAAACAATTAAAGCACCTGCAGAAACAATATGTAAAAACTAAAATCTAAAATCTGTATCCAATCAGCATTTACAGCTTCATAGGCAGATGTATAAATACCAGATAACCGAAGCCTTTGGGACATCGATAGTTGAGCATCACCAGTGCCTGGGGGCATATCAACAACAAGAATATCAAGGTCCCCCCAAGCAACTCCCCTTGTCATCTTCTCAAGAGCACTCATCACCTGATATACCAAGAGAAAAGTAGTATTACCAACATAGAACATGACAAAAGAACACAAATAAATATGAAACTACAGCATTATATCTATTTAAAGGACTACTCATGGCAACTGATTCGAATATAACAAAAGCCAATTAACCATCATTACATATTTCAATCAACTTCAACAAAAAATTATTTTCTTTGAGCAGTAATTAAAGAAATATCAAATTAGCCATTTCACCATCTATAAGATTTAATCGTAACATCACCTGCATGGAGTGAAAATATAACATAAAAGTGTTCACATACACCAGCCCTTCTGGATCCTAACCCTAGACCAGTTTTCTTGCATTAAAGATGCAAGAACAGAAAGTAGCCAAAGCTGCAACAGTTGTTTGTTTCCATATTAACATATTTTCACGATAATATGCATGTTTACAATTCAGTTTATGTTTTTATGCGCTAAACATGCAACAGAAAAGGAAATGCTTGACATGATAAATGCCCAAAGGATTTACTGACACTTCAAAGGAGACGTTAACAGAAGCACATGCAAAGACAAACCATAGGACCTCTCCAAACAATTGGTGCGTCTTGTCTACAAGAAAACCAATGGACATGCATCGCACACCATGGTTCTCAACTGGAATCATCTTCATGTCTGCAAAAAATACATGTAATTAAAAATCAGTACAAACCCACAAAGAAACAGCAAACATAACTGTAGTTAAAAAAAAGGTACCCGTATTATAGGCATGCTAGTATCCAGGAATTATTTTACCAGAGGTTAAACAGGCTTGGCAGGGTAATCGGTGTACATGTATTAAAGAATAGTGAAGAATTACATTCCCAAACAGCTATATTTAGCTCACTGCTCAGCTAGACATAGATTAAAATTGCGACCAGTGCAAAACGCTTTCCCATGTTAATTTGGGACTGCCTGATGTTTATCAAACTTGGTCAAAAGGTAATAAGTTTGATGGTTTGTGGTTTCAACTGAACAAAACTAGTGCAATGGGCCAATGGCCAATTAATTGATGTTCATTTAATTAAATTCAATCACCTTAAAAAATGAAACTATCATTGTAGTCTAGCCAAGGTCTTGTTCAATCCCCTCCCCAAGTGGATTGGAGGGGATGAGAGGGCTTTTGACTTGCAAGGGATTTAATCACCCTCCAATCCCCACCAAACCAAACAAGCCCTAAGCGAGTCAAGCACCATTTAGTTAAAAAAAAAATAGCGCAGCCATGAAAAGAAGATGAACAGTTTTGTTTAATCATGTAGCAAGAGAAAAGATATCAGGGAAAAATGAGCAACCAAAGTTCTAAAAACAAACTTATCTTTGGTTCTTTCAGCATAGTCTTTTGACTTGTACTTTTAATTTAGCAAGGTTGTGTCCTGTAAATATTTCTTCATTTTTTCTGATATAATTCAATTTACACAGATCAAATTTTGACATGCAACAGTATCATGATAAAAGAGGGATCTAAAAAATCTAAACAAGACAACCAAAGTCCTAGGTGTATAGCCTGACGAGTTTTAACGTATATAAGAAGGCATATGGTGTACACCATAGTATGTGCTGAAAGAGATCCAACAAATACCTTCACTTACTTCAGGCTTAGCATGGAGATTCATCATTGTGGGAATGGATGGTCCATATATGTCAGCATCTAGCAAACCAACCTGAAGCTTAAACTCCTTGGCAAGTGCTACAGCAATGTTAACTGCACAAATACAATTGCCAATATGAAGGAGGAATTTAAACTCTAGTGAACAGAAAGAAACAAAAATGGAGCAGGAACTCAAGAAATATGACTAGAAGACAACCGCTAGCTTTTGTATTGCCATCATTGTTTAAAAGTTAAAACAGAAATTATGCACCTAAATCATTGGCATCTATCCTCGACTCAAGTTAAGAACCATTTCTGCTTCAAGATAGCTAATAAGAACTAGGAAGTATCTTTAGCACAGCCCAACTTTTGGTTTCAATATACCTCCAAACAGATCTAAAAGATTCAAGCTCTACAATCACAACACATCATCCTTAAAGCCATCTACACCAATATCAAATCTGAAAAAAGAATTGGACAAATGCGAGCTATTCTAGTGTTAAGAGAAATGTAGACCTGCAGTGGTGGACTTGCCTACGCCGCCTTTGCCTGATGCGACAGCAATGATGTTGCCTACGCCAGCGATCGAAGGGCCCCCCTTCGTGGCAGAGCTGTACCATCTCCTACCAAGCAAACCCTAGGCAAAAAGGAGCGATATTAAGCTAGAAAATTGGAGGGAAAACGCAATGGTTCTGGATTATCGGAACAGTCAGGAGGGATGGGCAAGGAAAAAACTGCAATTTTGCACAGGATAATTAGGGGAGAAGTGGGGGGAAAATCCTTGGAAGCAATAAACAATCGAATAGCTGATGTCCCACCGAGCGAGAGGCTATCCGTTGCATCGAAAAGAAACTGTGCCCCATTGAGAACGGGAGAGCACTTCGCCTTGCCCACAGCAACAGCGAGGGGCAGTGGCAGACCTGAAACGCAGCAGGACGGGGCGCTGATTATACTCGTTTACTTCATAATGCTAAGCCCAAGCATAGATATTTAGGCCACTTGTATATATTTGCTAACAAGTTACAACATGAGAGTAACTCATAAAAATATAATCACGCAAAATTGGTGATAAGGTAAATGTAACATATAATAAAAAAATAATCACATGCATATATAGGTAGAACTAAATGATGCACTTGAGCAACAGAGTAAATTCTGTGCCAAATTGGTTTCAAATCTTAAACAAGTTACAAGTTCGCTACAAATTTAAGGAGTGACAAATGGATTCCTGAATTCGCACTTAATAAGGAGGACAAATTGAGAATGTGTGCAACTGACGAAGCTAACAAAACAGTATCGGCATAAGGTGCAACAAAAATTACAAATCAAACAATCACACTGACTCACTGTGCAGCAGGGACAGGGGGCTTGGGCGACTCCGGGCTGTGCTGCTGTTGCTGCCAGACAAGAGAAGGCACCAGCGGCCCTGCGAACTGCGGTGCTGGCCGTCGGCCGTCTGGCAGAGGCGCACTTGGTCAGTGACGCAGCGCCAAGCTGCAGCACAGAACAAGGCGGGGCGCTGGTGGATCTGCACAGCACCGACGAACGAGCCCGCTACCCAGCGCCCAGCAGGAGCTAGCCGAGGCCCGAGGACGGAGGGTACGAGGTCGTCGACGGGAGGGGCGAGGGTGGAGGGCGGATGGCCGGCACGCCGCCACGGAGAACGGAGGTCGAGGGGCGCCCGGGCGCGGTCGGGGATTCGGTGGACGGCGGCTCAGGAGCGCTTGCGCTTCTCTGGGTGGACCGCAGGCGCGGGCGGGTGGGGCTGTATTGGCGCTTCGTATTTGGCTTACATACCGGTCAATGAATAGTATAGTCGACAATATTTTTAGTCATGGCTTCGTGGGTGGATAAGGAAGACGAGCGGCGGGCGGCAAACAAATGCTGTAAAAATGACCCGAGCTCGAGCGAGGCAGCTCACCGCCTCAGGCTAGAGCCTGTCAAATGGGTTCAAACTTGGCACGTTTGTTATTCGAGTTGATCTTAGATTCTTACTAGTCTAGCTTATATTTCGAGCAATTCATAAGTCTTTTAGCCTTTTATAGTCCTAGCTACTGCAGTCTACATAGTGTTTAGGCTTGAATCATTGTTTTTTTATGAGTCCAGTGGGATTTGGACAATGCAATTTTCCAATAATATTTGAAATACATGTGTATGCACCTTAGCGTCATGAATGTTATTTAACATGTACTTACATGTCTACAAAAGTTAATTGCACCCTGGTAATTTAATGTAAAACATGGAAATCATATGGTGCTGATTACTAGGGGTAAAAACATCATCATCTATCTAACCTAAATTTATCCATGCTCATGAGTAATATAGTTTCAGTTCAAGAAATTGACTATATTGGAAAGAAAATATAACAGATAGAAATTACAAAGGAAAGTAGAAATATGTGCAACTATTGTGGCACAGAAGTTGCATATACAATTGAAATCTTCCTCACATAACATACGATTCACTGACAGGCAGCATCAGCTGCAGCTTTGTACACACATCAACTGACTCGATCGCTACTGGCCATCAAAACGGAAATAGAATAAAAGAACAATGGAGGAAAAAGAAGGGGAATTCACACAGAATTCAGCAAAAATTCAAAATTAAAAAAAAAAGCAAGAAAAAAAAGTTATTAACAACATGAATGGTTTGATGCCTTCAGGACGCTGGGATCTGCTGAACCATCAAATCAGCACAGAAAAGTTTGCATAGCAAAGCAAGCAGTCCACCTTCTGATATTCATTAGTTTTCAGAAGTTCAGGTATCATCGACCTGAGAATGGAAGACAAAGCTCGGAAATGTAGTGGTGATGTCCCTACACAAAGTTGGTATGATTACAACCATAAATTGATTTGGTTGAAATAGAACCCACAATTTACAATACTAGCTCATTCAAGATAATCTCATATGCTCTGCTATTATCTAAATAAATCGTGGTATTTAATGTTGTATTTGTTATTTCCAGGTAAACAGAGTTAACAGCGTACAAAAAAAATAGAATATCTTACTTGAGATATTGTAGTGTCATGTTCTTCAATAAAGACGGATGCCTCACTACTAAATTGCGCCATTCTTCTTTGTCAATTTTCCCATCATGCTTTGTGTCTGCCTCCTCAAAAGTCTTTTAGAAAAAAGAACAAAAACTTAATAAGAAGATTCAAATAGCACATACAGACCGACCAGCTTGTCATTTTCAAAAAAAAAACTCGACCTGCAGGGGGTAAGCCACCCCCGGGCATTGCTGTAAGAGAGAAGACCTTCTCACACAGGCCGAGAAAACCATCGAACCCCTGCCCCACCCTGACACAGGGGCACCGTTGCCCTGTGACAACCGAGCCGGGCCTTTTGACCTGTGCTTTGGCCGTGGGACAGACGAGGAGATTTTTTTAACCCCAGCCTGAAATTCGCTCCCACAGGGAGTCGAACTCAAGACCTGAGGAGTGCCACCGAGGCCACCTAACCAGTTTAGCTAGACACCCTTTGGCAGCTTGTCATTTTCACTTGTTTGGAGTATGACTTAAGTAATAAGTGCAGCACAGTGCATCAATCAGCACAAAAAGGATACTATTGATAATAGCTATAGTTAAATACATTTTCTTGTTTACAGAAACAACTATATTTATTGTATTAACTAAAATAATTAATGACTACTAGGTGTTTTTGTGCATAGGATAGTCACGCTTTCGTTTCCTAGGCACATATGTGAATTTGGCTAAGTAATAGGTTTGAATTCATGTGAAAATTTTCATAAGTCCAATTCAACCCCTGGGGTATCTTGATCCTGTCATGTAGGAAAGGTTACATATATAAGGTATCAGCCAACTTGATTCAACAACGGTCAAGGGGACAGACATATTATGAGTGACAACTTCAATGCACAGTGATGTTTGCAAAGATTCTGTTATCAAACTTAATTTCCAAATATGATAGCAGACAGCCACTGTAACAAGGAAGGCCAGGCGGCATGTCATTGCTTCATGGAGATTTGGGTAGTAGGAATAGATATAGATAGAAAATTAGGGGAAGAATAGTTGATATATTCTTTAACTACCCGAAGCAGCACAACAGAAACCATTATACAAAACAATAACTGAATGGGATCCTATGACTTTGACTTTAAACAGTGCATGTACCAAGATTTCCATGATAATATGAAATATTACTAAGACACAAACCAACTTCATCATGGTGTCTCGGTCTTTACTAGCTTGGATAATGGATACTCAAGGGGGTCTCTCTTTAGAGGGCTTGGTTCAGTACTTGCAAGTTTGGGACTCTTTGGAAGACTTTGTTCTTTCTTTCCCACGATGAAGATGGGTACTACAGGCAGCATCAGGGGAGTGGAACCTTCACTTCCAAGTCTACTTATAGGGTATTCTTCTATGGTGCCATATCATTCTTGGAAACATCTCTGGAAATCATGGGTCCTCCCAAGTGCAAGGTTTTCCTATGTATTGTGATTCAAAACAAGTGCTGGACAGTAGATTGGTTAGCAAAATGGGGCCTTGGACATCCCGAACAGTGTGTTCTTTGTGATCAAGAGGAGACGGTGCAACATATTCTTACTAGCTGTGTTTTTGCTAGGCAATTGTAGCATCATTTGCTGGCCCCTACTGTCCTCCAACACACTGTACCTAGACGCCATGATAAGTGCTTTGCTGATTGTGGAGGAAATCTAGCCAAAAAAATGGAAGGCCTCAAAGAAAAGGGTTCAGCAGTTCTGTGGCCTTGGGAGCTTGGACCCTATGGAATCTCAGGAATATATTTGATGGTGCCTCTCCATCCTCGCTGGCTGCCCAATAGTTTTTCAATGAAGAGCTGCGGATGTGGTGTTTTGCTGAAGCTCGGAAACATCAGGATTTATTCTTTGGTCGTGTGGAGGGTGTAGAGTAATTTGGATTCATAGTCAGGTCATGCTCTTGTGTTTATATTGTGTGATAAGCCTATGCATTTTTTTTCTTGAAACCTTCTTTTATCTCCTAGTGGAGGTAAGTAGGTTGCCTTGTACGGGGGTTTATTTCCCCTCATTTTCTCTTTAGAATAAAGATGTGCAACTCTCCTGCATGTTCGAGAGAGAAAAAAACTAAACCTCTTTCTCACCAAATTGGACAGCATATGAGGCACCTTGTTGCCACTGCTTCGTAACATGCTTCGTTTGGAACTGCTACCCAGCTGACCAGCCAGTGACCGCACATCCACAGTGCTTCCAAACCCCAACCAACCCATTCGTCTATCCCATTGTTGTCTAGCCATAGGTTGTGTCGTACTGTTAGTTACAGCTGCTCTCCAAACTCCCTGATTATAATCTCAAGCATTCCTAAGAATCTATGGGCTCTTAATTGGCTCGACACACTGTTTTCACGATTTTTCAATATAAGTCCACAAGGGCTCTACGTGGAAAAGAAATAGCCAGACAAGTACTCCCTCCGTTCCAAATTATAAGTTGTTTTGACTTTTTGGTATATCCATTTTGCTATGCATCTAGATATTATATGTCTAGATACATAGCAAAATGGCTTAATCAAAAAAGTCAAAGCGACTTATAATTTGGAACGGAGGGAGTATGTCGATACAAACATCTCAGCACACCTTATCAATGATGCTCTCTATGACCTCATCTGAAAGATTCATTCCTGACTCCGCAAGTGTAGCAACAACCATTTGCTTTACCTAATAACAAAACAAGGAAATTATTAGATACAGAATGCATTAAGATCAATGCCTTTTTTTAGTAAACGAGCATAAAATGAATCACGGTTAATTATCTGGCTTTAATAAGAATAACAGAAATGTTGATGTATAAAAGATATTACTAATGAAAATAGGGATCAAAGGATGTTGGTGTAACTTTATGGCGATGGCTTCAGCCTTACCTTATAATCTAATAAGCACAAGCAAGGGATCATATGATGTAAATTTGTGGCTGTCTGTTTGCAGCACCACCGTACAGCGTACAAACTCAAGTTAACGTACATCCTTTTAACATATAGATCAATTGGCACAAAATCTCTCTTAACCAGCAACAAAGCAATCCAAGCTTATAGATGTAGAATATGGGTCTTTTTGTTAACAAGTCAAAACAATATACAAAGAACGAGGTTGAGAACTACAGCATGCAGCCACAGTACAAATTTGAGGGAAACTATGATTCAAGTTAACTAAATATATGAAAATCTTTGAACTATCCTACAAATGGAAAGCAGAAAGAGATGGTAATCCAGATTCTTTTTAGGGTGATGGTACGATAGCATTTAGCCAGCTGGAACTGGGTTTGCCTATACATTAATTCTGAAGATATGTGACCATTAGTTATAAGGGAAGTAAAATAGAATAGCAAAGAACTTAAACATGAAGGAAAAGTGAAGGCAAACGATTTGATAAGAAAACAACTGGAAACTAGCCAATTCGATTATACCAGCCAGTGTCAGGATTGTAAAACATTTGTTAAAACAAAACCATGTAACCCTACAAACATGCTAAGCAACATAGCAAATAGATTAGTTAAATACCTCCTGTCTTTCAATGAAGCCTTGTTGCTTGAGGTCATATAGCTGGAATGAAACTGCAAGGATTGTAAAGTCAGCAGGGATATTTTCCCCTCGAATACAAAAAAAAAAGAATAAAAGCAGGCATAATGCAGAAGAAAGAAAGAACACGGGCATATGCTAAAAACAAATTAATGCAATTGCTTATGCATCACTGTGCACTACTAAACAACAAGAGAGTTACAATACAATACAATAAAAGTATACAACCCATATTGACATTCCCCCATGAGAGACCACTAGTCCTCAGATGGCATCTAAAGTACACAAATCTATAAAAAGATCACAATCTGAGACAATACAAGTAACTTCTTAACACTTATTACTCCTCCCAATCTGATTTAACTGTACATGCCAAGGTAGCTAAATGCATACAGGAGGAATTAGGGTCCGTTTGGCACAGCTCCAACTCTGAGATCTATGCTGGATCTGCAGTTTATAGACTAAATTAAAGTGGTTTAAATATTTATATCTAATCTAAACTATAAATGAAACGAGTCGTGTAAATGCACTAGACATGCCTGTAGCTCCAGATCCAGGATTTCCTGGAGCTACAAATACAGCTCTGCCAAACAGTGCTTAATAGTTTCTTTTTGACATAGTTTTCACCAAATTTCTGTCTACCATCACTACAAATAAGGAATCATAGGAAAATTTGGTTGCCTTGAAAACCCAAAATGACATCTAATTGCAGACTAACTCAAACTTCTCTAGGCCATCTATATCTAAGACTGGCATATAGTAATTGCTGCAGCGAAAAAACACAGTAGGTAGTTGTAAGTTGTAACACATTATGATGCTAATTTCGTGAGTTGTAGCATTAGAATTAGTTGTCACATTTTGGCATGGAACTATTATATTAGGAGCCAATTAGCAGAACTTCTGGATAGAGGTGGTGAATATCAAAGTGGTTCTTTACAAAACCATGTATCAGTAAACATCAAGTTATATCTCTTAGTACAGAACATAGATATTTATGCAATAATAATGCTAAGTCTATTTCTACTCTCATAAGTTGGCTTAAGAAACTATGAAATAGGAAGTGTCATTTGTAACACTGTATCATCTTGCACTATGTTGGCATTCATTATTTATTTTTGAACTATACTAATCTGGACCACATCAACATAAAGTCTGCTGTTATGTTCATGCCTTATTTTGGAATCAAACAAACTGTGCTTATGCCCTAAGTATCGTGAACTTACACTCAATCTTCTCATCCAGGGGAGCATTGGGATGAAATACTGAGAGTGCCCGGGCAAATTCTTCAAATCCAAGAATTCCATTGTGTTTTGTATCAAATAAGTCAAATACCTGCAAGAACAATGACAATGGTTATATTAATACACTGAACAAAAGTATGCATCCACAGGATCTCACTTGACTATTTTTCATTGGACACAGTTAGTGACATATGAACACAGCAGGCTTAAATGATTATCTCATTATTAAAAGTTCTGTTTGGCAGGTGTAGTAAAGCAGAGAATAGGTGGGTTCAGATGGTTTGAATGCAACTATGCAAGTGATTGTGAGTATGAACTGTGTCATTGTAGAAAAGGGACAGTTAAAAGAGTGCAGCCTTATGTTGTTGATACTGTAGCTTCAATCAAAAAATACTTGATCATGACTGAATACCACTAATAGTGCTATAATATTTTTCATTGCACAACTACAAAATACAAACAGCAAAACAGAAACAGTGTGCAAAGTAGCCTTACACGATCAGCAAACAAACTTTCCTTCTTATTAGTCTTGAACAACGCCAACTGAAACTCCTCCTGCAAAATGCCAGGACATGAGCACCACAACCCAGATTACTCATCACGATCATGTGTATATACATAGAACAAGAAAGGTGTATTCATTTTCCTCAGAGAAGAAAGAAAACAGCGGTAATCACCCACTAACCTTGTTGATCAGCCCATCATCAATCACGGCACTGCTGATCTTCTTGAACAGCTCATACAACGCCTCGACCTCGCTCACGCTAACTGCGGGTAAAGTTTTACACGCAGACCAGGCAGTAAGACAAACAGAAGACAATTGATTATGGTATGGTACTAGGAACGAAGAATTGGTGGCAGCAACGGAAACGGGGAAGCAGCTTGGACGTACACACGGTCTCCCTAGCAAGCACCTCCGGATCCTCGAGGCCCTTGGGCTGCTTGAGGTCGATGTCGCAGCACTTGAGAAGCACGCCAAGTAGGTGCTTCACTCCATCCAGGCACTGCCACATGGTACCGCCGCCGCCTCTGCTAACCAAGCATCGACGGGCGGGAGCAGCAACTCAAGGCACCAAATACCCACCCCCACCCCCCAGCTCCCCCGGCCCAAATGAACACCCGGCGATGGAGATAATCCACCGGATTCGGACGACCGACGCGGGATCGGCGTGGCCGGGATCGGATCGAGGCTCAGCGAGACGCACGATTCGACGGGTAGGATTTGTGGTGCCCGAGGCTCGTTGTGGCCGGCCGCCGGAGGAAGGGTTCCGGTAGCCGTCGTCGGACGGATTGGGGGAAGAGGATGAAACGGTGGACTTCGTGTTTGCTTTTGTTTTTTGTTTTTTTTCCAGGAGCATTTCTTTCCCTCTATTGTTCTCTTGTTTTTTTTTTTCTTGAAAAGCTCTTTTGTTCTCTTGTTATCACGTCCTTCGCCGCCTGCGACCATTTTTTTTTTCTCTCTTTTTCTTAGACCGACTCCAACCACGAGACTTAAATACAACACCTATATCTCAGTTTAGGTCCGGCACAGGAAAAAACATCACAACCCAAAAGTGAGCTTCTCCAACAACCGCAAACGCAAAATCCCCAAATCCGCCGGAGGTCGCGCCTCGTCCGTCCTCGCCTCCACGCGCACTCCTCCTCCAACACCGGCGGCGGGCGCGGGCGAGCTCCGCCCCGGCGCGGAGGACCTCGGATCCCCGCTCCCCGACGGCCGCGCCCCGCTCCCCGCCTCGCCGCGCGCTCCTCCTCCAACACCTGCGGCGGGCGCGGGCGAGCTCCACCTCGGCCACGGCGCGGGTGAGCTCCGCCTCTGCGCGGGCGAGCTCCGCTTCTGCGTTGGCGAGCTCGACGATTTGCATAGCGATGAGAGAGGGGACGCTTTTTTGCCTAGCGTTTAGGGCAAAAATGAGTCTGGGTCTCCTCATCGAGACAGTCTTATAGGAAAACATGGTGGCATTATTACCGATGGATTAAACATATGCATACTGATTTTTTTTATTGAAAAGCATAATTGATCCGTCCCAAAAAAAAATACGATTCTAGACTTAAGACAAGACAATTTTAAAAAAAAAATAATCAAGTTTGTAGAAAATAATAATATTTATGTCTCTAATAGATTTACTATAAAATATTTTTATAAATAATCTAATTATATTTATTTGGTATCATAAATGTTTATATTTTTCATATGGGTTTAGATAACTTGAAATTATTTGACTCTTTAAAAGTAAGAATTGTATTTTTGCAATGTTTTTCTAAACGGTAAACGGTCTTTACACGGTCGTCCTTTGTTTAGCGTTTAGGCTGTTTACACGGTGTTTAAACGAAGTTAAACGATCTAAACGGTTTTGTACTTAAAATACATATAATTATATATGTGCATGTAAAAAATCAAGTATTCTCGCATTTATACATATTTATCCGAGTAAAAATCAATTATTTTGGTATGTATATATATATATATATATGCATGTGAAAAGAACCAAATATAGATATTTATGCATGTAACATATCAA
This sequence comes from Miscanthus floridulus, assembly GCF_019320115.1. NCBI lineage: Eukaryota > Viridiplantae > Streptophyta > Magnoliopsida > Poales > Poaceae > Miscanthus > Miscanthus floridulus. The sequence continues at coordinate 42,126,374 of NC_089581.1, forward strand.
GTGTACACATTTATAAATATAATAAACTTAAGTATACAAAATTGGCCCCGTTCGCTTGTCTTAAATTTGGCTTGTTCGGCTTGTTTTTTCAGCCGGAACAGTGTTTTTCTCTCACAACAATTCAGCCGGAACAGTGTTTTTCAGTCAGTTTCAGCCAAAATTCAGACCAGCGAACGGGGCCTTTATCCATACAAAATTGAATTAGATTTACCTCGTGTTCACTTAAACGGCCGTTTAAACAGTTGTTTAGCCCGTTTAAGTATCTATACCGAACGCGTCCGGTATTCTGGCCAGGCGCAGGCAGAGTTGGCGAGGTGACGGGACTCTGGCTTGTAGCAGTGACCGGATGCTAAGCAATCACTGTTTAGCGTCAAGTCGTGATGACGTGGGGCGCGAGTGTTGGTCTAGAGAGGACCGGACGCAGGGGTGCGTTCAGTCGGCCACATCAGACGCGTTCGGTCGCAGTTGAGCGGCTCTAGGAGCTCTCTGGACTCGACCGGACGCTGCCCCTCCTACGTCCGGTCGGCCACACCGGACACGTCCGGTCGTAGTTGAGCGGCTTTGGGAGCTCTCTAGACTCGACCGGACGCTACCCCTCTTACGTCCGATCGGCCACACCGGACGCGTCCGATCACTGTTGAGCGGATAGCCGCTAGGCGCGAAAGGCTAAACAATTTGAAAGGGACACGTGGCGGTCAGGCTATGACCGGACGTAGCGACCGGACGTGTCTGGTCACCACACCTGACGCGTCCGGTCGTCCCGCTGTTATCCCAATAATTGAGCCTGCGGCTCTATTGTTTAGGATGTCTATAAATATCGTTTGGCCGGCTCTAACTCACTCTCTTGGTCATTTGCATTGACATAGCAACCTTGTGAGCTTAGCCAAAACCCTCCCACTCATCTCCATCATTGATTCATCATCTTTGTGAGATTGAGAGTGAATCCAAGTGCATTGCTTGAGTATTTGCATCTAGAGGTACTTGGTTTTACTGTGGATTATCTTGTTACTCTTGGTGGTTGCCACCCCCTAGATGGCTTGGAACAGTGAAGATCATCGAGCGGAGGTTGGTGGTTGTCTCCGGCTCTTATCGTGGTGATTGTGAGGGGTTCTTGATCTTTCCCCGACGGAGAGCCAAAAGGTACTCTAGTAAATCGCTCGTGGCTTGTGTGATCCTCATCTTATGTTGGTTGTGCAGCACCCTATTGAGGGTGTGGCGTGTGATGCCAATTAGCGCGTGAACCTCCAAGTGAGTGAATCGCCACAATGAGGACTAGCTTGCCGGCAAGCAAGTGAACCTCGGAAGAAAAATCATTGTGTCTTGATTATCTCCTTGGTATTCATTGGTATTCACTCATTAGTCACTTGCCACGGCGATATACCTCTCTACCACTCTCTTGTATTTCACTATACATTTACTTGGATAGAGCTAGTGGTAGTTAAGAATAGATAGTGTATCATTTAATTGTATTACTCTCACTAGGTTGATCACCTAGGTGTATATTAGTGACATAGCTTTGTTGTGATATACTAGAGATCATAGAAAATAGAATTGGGTAGGTGGCTTGCAACCCCAAGTATAGTACTAGCGCAAAATTCGCTTTGCCATCTTATTGACTAATCATTTGTCTTTATGTTGTTATAGAAATTTTTAATAGGCTATTCACCCCCTCTAATCATTTGTCTTCTTGACATGAAGTTGAAGAAGGCATTGTATGGCTTGAAGCAAGCACCTAGAGCATGGTATGAGAGATTGAGGAACTTTCTACTTTCTAAAGGGTTCATGATGGGCAAGGTTGACACCACTCTTTTCACCAAGAAGATTGGCAAAGACTTATTTGTGTTGCAAGTCGATGTTGATGACATCATATTTGAATCAACCAATTAAGATTTTTGTGAAGAGTTCGGAAATATGGTGGCTAATGAGTTTGAAATGTCTATGAGTGGAGAGTTAAGTTACTTCCTTGGTCTTTAAATCAAGCAATTGAAGAATGACACATTTGTGAGTCAAGGCAAGTACATCAAAAATATGCTCAAGAAGTTTGGTACGAGTGATAGCAAAGTCATTAGTACACCAATGGGAACAAATGGTAACTTGGATAGTGATGCAAGTGGCAATATGGTGGATCAAAAATTGTATCGGTCTATGATTGGAAGCCTACTTTATGTGACCGTATCAAGGCCGGATGTCATGTTTAGTGTATGCATGTGTGCAAGATTTCAAGCCTCACCAAGAGAAAGTCACTTGAAGGCTACAAAGAGAATATTGAGGTACTTGAAGCATACACAAAATATTGGTTTGTGGTATCTCAAAGGACCAAAGTTTGCGTTAGTTGGTTACTCTGACTTGAATTATGCGGGATGCAAGGTTGAAAGGAAGTGCACCTCATGCACATATCAATTGTTGGAAAGATCACTTGTTTCATAGTCATCAAAGAAGCAAAATAGCGTTGCATTATCAACCACCGAAGCCGAATACGTATCCGTCGGTAATTGTTGTACACAAATACTTTGGATGAAGACCACCTTGAAGGACTTTGGAATCAAGTTCAAGAAAGTGCCATTGCTATGTGACAATGAGAGTGCAATCAAGTTAACCAACAATCCGGCTTAACATGCAAGAACAAAGTATATTGATGTCCGCCAATATTTCATAAGAGATCACCAACAAAAAGGGGACATTTGCATTAAGAGTGTAGGCACCAAAGATTAACTTGCCGATATATTCACCAAGCCATTGGATGAGAAAAGGTTTTGCAAGCTAAGAAATGAGTTGAACATATTGGATTTCTCAAATATGTGTTGATGCACCTCCCCACTTATATGGCATGCCTCTCCTTCGAGCAATCCAAAGTAAAAGTTGATTGACATGGCATACATCCTTGCTAAGGATATGTTTAGTACATCTAGTCATCTTTTACATTTAATAGGCCCATTCATGAAAATCAAATGACTTTGATGTTTGTATGTTACCACTATTGCTTCTATGCTTAATTTGGTCTAGTGGTAGCATATGACATGTTTGTGGGCTTGTAAACCTAATGTTTGATCTAGAAAATGAGCTATAAGTGTTTAACTCAACATGGTATAAGATAACCCTTATTTGGAGGTGTGAAGAATCTTGTCCTTGGATCAAATCGAGTTAAATATTTTTGGCAAGTGATCTAGATTGGATCAAATTTGGGAAAATGATCCTCACCCTATTGATTAATATTGACAATCTGTGGCAGAACCGCCTAATCTAATGCCTCACAGGAGTGCTTGTCTTCCATTAGACACTAAGCACTCAAGGGAGAACACTAAATTACTCGGTTCCGTCGGACACACCCTAGGGGAGAACCCGAAAATCCACGTTTTTGCCATCAGGATCACAAATGAGAGAATAAAGCTTACATCACTCGTAACCATTTCTTACATCACTTTTAATACCACATCAGAGTATAATATTTATTAATTTAACAGCGGAATGAAATCATGTTATCAGAGTTATAAACAAGTTAATATACAGCAGAATATAAACATGTGATCAGAATTACAGCGGAAATAAATATCTAATCATGGCATGATGAAGTGTGGATAATAAACTACAACAGGTTATGAACTTTCATTTATAAAAAAACATTTGGTGAGAGTTATAAATAAAAACTACATCGCAGCGTAAAGGAAATCCTCTCTGAGCCCACCAGGAGGAATCCACACACAAAGGTCAGCTCACGCGTCCACCTGTCACCTGCAACAGGGGGAATAAAACCCTGAGTACTCAATTGTACTCAGCAAGACTTACCCAGCAGGAGAAAGAAAAGACTCCAAGGATATGTAAGGCTATCTGGTTTGTGGGTTGCATTTGCAGAAAGCATTACTCAGCTGCGTCCTTATATTGATTTTTAATAATAGCCGCATTGGTTCATTAACTAACCATTCTATGTAAGCACCTGTGCTACTTTCAAGCAGGTGGTAAGCAATCAGATTTCCTTTGTCCATCTTCCATCTTTCATCTTCCAGTTCTTACTACGATGCTAAACCGCAGACAAGCCGTACCGGATTTCCCGGCGATTCGTGAATCAATGCCCCCAGCTGGGTACCCCGAAAACACACGCCCCGCTTGTACCCCAGGCACAAGCAGGACCAACCCATCACTCTCCTGTCCCGGGTGTCCAAGTCCCCGTCCAAACTGGGACTCCAAGCCCCCGCCCCTGAGTCCCGGACTCAGTACGGTGCAAGGACCTCCTCCACCAAAAACAAACCCTAATAGTCGGTCCGGAAAGAGCCGGATCCGCGACAAGAGAGCAACAAGTTTTTCAAGCGCCCATACACAAGTATGTGCTCGGGATAATAAGTCTGTGACCTGCCCAGAGTCATATGCAACGATCGGTCCTTAACTGACCAGACAGGGAAAAACGGTGTAACCAA